>NW_027365098.1:0-139514 GCF_046119375.1 Phyllobates terribilis | reverse complement strand
CATCACTTCAATGTCCAACAACCCAAAACGACTTTTCCAAACCGTAAAACTCCCTCCTGAAACCTAAAGCACAGGCCCTCACCACCAACCTCAGCAGTGAGGATCTGGCCACTTATTTCTTGGAAAAAATCAACCACATCCATCAGGACATCTCAGCCCAATCTCCTCAGTGCCTGGATCCCCTTCCCTACCGCACTTCAAGCTCACTAGCCATCTTTGAGCCTGTCACACAAGAAGAGGTTACCCAGCTCCTCGCTTCTTCTCGGCCTACAACCTGCAACAGTGACCCCATTCCTTCACATCTCCTGCAGTCCCTCTCACCGGTGGTCACCACTCACCTGACTAAAAGATTGAACCTCTCTCTTTCTTCAGGTATCCTTTGACTTCAAAAGCCATCCCTGGACCAGAACTGCACTGCTAACTACAGACCGCTCTCTAATCTTCCTTTCATCTCGAAACTCCTGGAACGCTTGCTTCACTCCCGTCTAATCCGCTATCTCTCAGATAACTCTCTCCTCGACCCTTTACAATCTGCTTTCCGCTCCTCCCACTCTACTGAAACTGCCCTCACTAAAGTCTCGAATGATCTACTAACAGCCAAATCCAAAGGTCACTGCTCCCTGCTGATCTCCTGGATCTCTCTGCAGCATTCGACACTGTGGATCACCAGCTCCTCCTCACTATGCTCCGCTCTATTGGCCTCAAGGAAACCGTTCTCTCCTGGTTCTCCTCCTACCTCTCTGACCGCTCCTTCACTGTGTCTTTTGCCGGCTCTTCTTCCCCTCCTCATCCCCTTACTATCGGGGATCCTCAGGGCTCAGTCCTAGGCCCCCTCCTCTTCTCTCTATACACTACCCCTTATTGGACAAACTATCAGCAGATTTGGCTTCCAGTATCATCTCGATGCTGACGACACCCAACTATACTCTTCTTCCCCTGACATCACCCCTACCCTAATACAAAACACCAAGGATTGTTGATCTGCTGGGTCTAGCATCATGTCCCCGCTTAATTGGAAAGTGCTGTGGAATATGTTGGCGCTATAGAAATCAAAATTAGTATTCTTATTAGAACAGCTGTATGTAGTGTAGATCATCTCTTCTACCAGCAGTATGTAGTGTAGATCATCTCTTCTTACAGCAGTATGTAGTGTAGATCATCTCTTCTTACAGCTGTATGTAGTATATATCATCTCTTCTTACAGGTGTATGTAGTGTAGATCATCTCTTCTTACAGCAGTATGTAGTGTAGATCATCTCTTCTTACAGCAGTATGTAGTGTAGATCATCTCTTCTTACAGCTGTATGTAGTGTAGATCATCTCTTCTTACAGCTGTATGTAGTATAGATCATCTCTTCTTACAGCAGTATGTAGTATATATCATCTCTTCTTACAGGTGTATGTAGTATATATCATCTCTTCTTCCAGCAGTATGTAGTATATATCATCTCTTCTTACAGCTGTATGTAGTGTAGATCATCTCTTCTTACAGCTGTATGTAGTGTATATCATCTCTTCTTACAGCTGTATGTAGTGTATATCATCTCTTCTTACAGCTGTATGTAGTGTATATCATCTCTTCTTACAGCTGTATGTAGTATATATCATCTCTTCTTACAGCTGTATGTAGTATATATCATCTCTTCTTACAGGTGTATGTAGTGTAGATCATCTCTTCTTACAGGTGTATGTAGTGTATATCATCTCTTTTACCAGCAGTATGTAGTATATATCATCTCTTCTTACAGCAGTATGTAGTGTAGATCATCTCTTCTTACAGCAGTATGTAGTGTAGATCATCTCTTCTTCCAGCAGTATGTAGTGTAGATCATCTCTTCTACCAGCAGTATGTAGTGTAGATCATCTCTTCTTACAGCTGTATGTAGTGTAGATCATCTCTTCTTACAGCTGTATGTAGTATAGATCATCTCTTCTTACAGCAGTATGTAGTATATATCATCTCTTCTTACAGGTGTATGTAGTATATATCATCTCTTCTTCCAGCAGTATGTAGTATATATCATCTCTTCTTACAGCAGTATGTAGTGTAGATCATCTCTTCTTACAGCTGTATGTAGTGTAGATCATCTCTTCTTACAGCTGTATGTAGTGTATATCATCTCTTTTACCAGCAGTATGTAGTATATATCATCTCTTCTTACAGCAGTATGTAGTGTATATCATCTCTTCTTACAGCAGTATGTAGTGTAGATCATCTCTTCTTACAGCAGTATGTAGTGTAGATCATCTCTTCTTACAGCAGTATGTAGTGTAGATCATCTCTTCTACCAGCAGTATGTAGTATATATCATCTCTTCTACCAGCTGTATGTAGTGTATATCATCTCTTTTACCAGCAGTATGTAGTATATATCATCTCTTCTTACAGCAGTATGTAGTGTATATCATCTCTTCTTCCAGCAGTATGTAGTGTAGATCATCTCTTCTTACAGCAGTATGTAGTATATATCATCTCTTCTTACAGCTGTATGTAGTGTAGATCATCTCTTCTTACAGCAGTATGTAGTGTAGATCATCTCTTCTTCCAGCTGTATGTAGTGTAGATCATCTCTTCTTACAGCAGTATGTAGTGTAGATCATCTCTTCTTACAGCTGTATGTAGTGTAGATCATCTCTTCTTACAGCAGTATGTAGTGTAGATCATCTCTTCTACCAGCAGTATGTAGTGTAGATCATCTCTTCTACCAGCAGTATGTAGTGTAGATCATCTTTTCTTACAGGTGTATGTAGTATATATCATCTCTTCTTACAGCAGTATGTAGTATATATCATCTCTTCTACCAGCAGTATGTAGTATATATCATCTCTTCTTACAGCTGTATGTAGTGTAGATCATCTCTTCTTACAGCAGTATGTAGTGTAGATCATCTCTTCTTCCAGCAGTATGTAGTGTAGATCATCTCTTCTTCCAGCAGTATGTAGTGTAGATCATCTCTTCTTCCAGCAGTATGTAGTGTAGATCATCTCTTCTACCAGCAGTATGTACATAGTTCCATAGTTCCATAGTTGATAAGGCCGAAAAAAGGCAAGCGTCCATCCAGTTCAGCCTATTTGTTGTGCACTGCAGCTATTCCGCTCTTCCTATACCATGCGGGATAGGCCAATTGACATCACTGATGAAAAATTCACTTCCCGACACCAATCTGGATGAATTAACTATCACTAAGCATAAGATGTAATTTTCTTGTTCTCCAGAAAGGCGTCCAGGCCTCTCTTGAAGTCATTAAGTGAGTTGGACATCACCACTTCCTCTCCCAGAGAGTTCCAGAGTCTCACGGCTCTGAGCGTAAAGAATCCCCTTCTATGCTGGTGCAGGAACCTCCTTTCCTCCAGACGCATAGTGTGCCCCCTCGTCTTTGTCACCATCCTTGGTCTAAACAGGTCATGGGAGAGATCTCTGTACTGCCCCCTGATGTATTTATACATGTTTATGAGGTCTCCCCTAAGCCTTCTCTTTTCCAATGTAACTAGGCCTAATTTTGACAACCTCTCTGGGTATTCTAGTCCCTCCATTCCCTTTCTTACCTTAGTCGCCCTCCTTTGTACCCTCTCTAGCTCCAATATGTCTTTCCTGAGCACCGGAGGCCAGAACTGTGCCCAATATTCTAAGTGCGGCCTTACCAGCGCTTTCTACAGAGGAAGAGCAATGTTCTCATCATATGCCCCTATTCCTCTTCTGATGCATGCCATGACTCTATTTGCCTTGGCAGCTGCTGCCTGACACTGGGCACTCCAATTGAATTTGCTGTTAACCAAGACGCCCAGGTCCTTCTCCATGTCCGATTTCCCCAACGGTTTCCCATTTAATATGTATGGGTGACTGCTGTTTTTCTTTCCCATGTGCATGACCTTACATTTCTCGGCATTGAACCCCATTTGCCATTTTTTGGCCCAACTCCCCAATTGATCAAAATCCTCCTGTAGCTGGGCCCTGTCCTCATCTGTATTAACTACTTTCCAAAGTTTAGTATCATGTGCAAATCTTGCTATTTTACTATGCAACCCTTCCACTAGATCATTACTAAATCTATGAAATAATCTAGGGCCCAAGACAGACCCTTGAGGCCCCCCGCTAGTAACCCTGACACCCCCTGAGCTTACTCCATTGATAACCACCCTCTGCTTTCTATCACTCAGCCAGCTATTTACCCACTTGCACACATTATCCCCCAGACCAAGCATTCTCATTTTATCGACCAACCTTTTGTGTGGCACGGTATGAAACGCTTTGGAGAAGTCCAGGTCTCCAACATCCACTGACTCTCCCCGGTCCAGCTGTGAGCTCACCTCCTCGTAGAAGGCGATCAGGAGCGATCCCTCATGAATCCATGTTGATATGGAGTTAGACAGTTCTTGTCATTAAGATATTCTACAATAGCATCTCTAAGAAATCCTTCAAACAATTTACCCACAACAGACGTTAAGCTGACTGCTCTCTAGTTCCCAGGGTCACTTTTCGACCCCTTTTTGAATCTTGGTCCCACATTTGCTTGGCGCCAGTCTAGTGGGACAGTCCCTGTCCATAAAGAGTGCTTGAATCTAAGATCCAGCGGCCTGTCTATCACATGACTTAATTCTTTTAGTACCCGGGGGTGTATGTCATCTGGGCCTGGTGACTTGTCTATTTTGATATTCTTTAGGCGTTTCTGAGCTTCCTCCTGGGTTAGGTGGGTGATATTTAGCGGAGGATTTACTTTATCACTCTGCATTTCCTCCGATATATTGAGTAGGTTTGCTTTCCCCTCATCGCCCTCTCGGATTTTACCCAGGTTATTTTTCAATGGGCCAACGCCATCAGTTTGAATCGTTTTACTGTTTCTATAGTTAATGAACAGTTTGGGATTGGTTTTACTTTCCTTGGCAATTAGTCTCTCTGTCTCCTCTTTTGCTATTCTTCTTTGTTTCTTCCAGATTGAGTTTTTTTCCCTCTAAGATATTAGCGCTTCCTGTAGTGTGATCATCTCTGATGATCTGATGGTGAAAGGTGTGATACTGTGTGAGGCATAGTGTGTTAGGTCTGTGTCTTTGATCAGGCCTCCACTCCCCTGGTGAGCTGAACAGCTGGCAATTTAGTCCCAAGCAGCTCCCACAATCCCTCTCACCTGATGCTCTAGTCCTTCCTATAAATCTCGATGCATTGTAAGGGGTGCACGTGGTGTGGGGTGCATGCACGTGTCCTTATTCAGCAAAGTGTCCTATTCGACAAGTGTCTCTGACAGTCATTTCAATGGCAGTATGTAGTGTATATCATCTCTCTCCTCTCTTCTTCTTCACACAGGTATTTAATCCATCCATCCGTTTGTGTGCTGTCTGATAAGTGTGAACAGAGTCAGATTCTCTAGCAACATTTTTCCATGGTATTTAATTGTTTGGTCCTGCATCTTTTTGTCTTTTTGTTTCTATTTTCAAATGTTGAAAGCCTTCTCTTTCATTGGTTTCTGGCCTCTGTGTTTATCTTACCTAGCATTGCCTGCTCTAGCCCAGTGCTAATTGGCTAATTACTCAGTATGACCAACTGGTGCTGGCCTCTAGTAGACATTTCATTTCATATATATTCAGCACTGGCTGCAAATAGCACGCGTGCGGGGTCACGCGTGCAATAGATTCGAAGTGCAATAATTACAAGTGCAGTTAGACATGGCAGTTGGACAGGGCAGGAGACAGGGAAGGTGCATAACATTTTCATACAAACATGCTTCTCGGTCACTAATACTGCATTATGCATTAGTCTTATCAATCGGCTTTTTATTTGTTTTCACTGCTGCTTTCTCACATCTCGCCCGCCCTTCAAAACATTCTGTGCACTCTCTCTATATCAGCCCTTCCCTTCTCCCCTCTCCCATGTAGAACTCTGAGGCTCTACTGACATTCCTCACCCACTGCAAACCATCCACTACCTCCATACAGCACTCAAAACGTTCAGACAAATCATTGCACCACCTGATCTTTCTCTTCTTTCTCCTTTTACTAGTCGCAGGCGACATCTCCCCCAACCCTGGGCCCCCCTCCACTAGCGTACACCACTCTCCTCCAGCTGCATATAGAAACCCTGCTAATCTTATTAACGTTCAGTGCATGCCCTCTCCTATTGATTTCCATTGCGCTCTCTGCAACGCACGGTCTGTGTGGAACAAACTAACTTACATCCATGATTTTTTCCTCTCTAATTCTCTTACCCTTCTGGCTAGCACAGAAACCTGGATTCAGCAGCTAGACACCACCGCTGCTGCTGCTCTCTCGTTTGGTGGGCTGAAATTTTCACATACCGCCAGACATGGCAACAGACAGGGTGGAGGGGTTGGTCTGCTCCTTTCCTCACAATGTGCTTTCCAGGTCATCCCCCCGGTTCCCTCACTTAGGTTTCCTTCCTTTGAAGTCCACACCATCACACTCTTTAAACCCTTCTCCCTGTGAGTGGCAGTCGGGGATCGCCCTCCAGGCTCCCCCCGCCACTTCTTGGATCACTTTGCCACCTGGCTTCCTCACTTTCTATCCTCTGACATCCCCACCCTCATCATGGGCGACTTTAACATCCCCATCGATGACCCCCTCTCCCAATCGGCCTCTCATCTACTTTCTCAAACTTCTTCATTCCGTCTCTCACAGTTTACTAATTCTCCTACCCATGAAGACGGGAACACTCTGGACCTGGTTTTTGCCAGGCTCTGCTTGCTGGATGACTTGACCAACTCCCCTCTCCCGCTCTCGGACCACAACCTTCTTTCCTTCTCTGTTAAGAATTGTCTCTTAGAGGAATACACGTACCATTAATACCCAGCAGCTTATGGACAATCTCCACACATCTTTAGCCCCCATCTCCTCCTTCTCCTGTCCACACTTGGCATTGTCACACTACAACAATACACTGAAGTGCGCCCTCGATGAAGCAGCTCCTTCTACTCGCAGAAAGATCCCACACAGACAACGGCAGCCCTGGCACACGATGCAAACACGTTTTCTCCAGCGTTGCTCAAGGTGTGCTGAGCGTCAGTGAAGAAAATCTCTTTTAGAAGAGGACTTCATCCACTATCAATTCATGCTCAAAACCTAGAACTCTGCCCTTCATCTGGCCAAACAATCCCATTTCACCACCCTCATCACTTCAATGTCCAACAACCCAAAACGACTTTTCCAAACCGTAAAACTCCCTCCTGAAACCTAAAGCACAGGCCCTCACCACCAACCTCAGCAGTGAGGATCTGGCCACTTATTTCTTGGAAAAAATCAACCACATCCATCAGGACATCTCAGCCCAATCTCCTCAGTGCCTGGATCCCCTTCCCTACCGCACTTCAAGCTCACTAGCCATCTTTGAGCCTGTCACACAAGAAGAGGTTACCCAGCTCCTCGCTTCTTCTCGGCCTACAACCTGCAACAGTGACCCCATTCCTTCACATCTCCTGCAGTCCCTCTCACCGGTGGTCACCACTCACCTGACTAAAAGATTGAACCTCTCTCTTTCTTCAGGTATCCTTTGACTTCAAAAGCCATCCCTGGACCAGAACTGCACTGCTAACTACAGACCGCTCTCTAATCTTCCTTTCATCTCGAAACTCCTGGAACGCTTGCTTCACTCCCGTCTAATCCGCTATCTCTCAGATAACTCTCTCCTCGACCCTTTACAATCTGCTTTCCGCTCCTCCCACTCTACTGAAACTGCCCTCACTAAAGTCTCGAATGATCTACTAACAGCCAAATCCAAAGGTCACTGCTCCCTGCTGATCTCCTGGATCTCTCTGCAGCATTCGACACTGTGGATCACCAGCTCCTCCTCACTATGCTCCGCTCTATTGGCCTCAAGGAAACCGTTCTCTCCTGGTTCTCCTCCTACCTCTCTGACCGCTCCTTCACTGTGTCTTTTGCCGGCTCTTCTTCCCCTCCTCATCCCCTTACTATCGGGGATCCTCAGGGCTCAGTCCTAGGCCCCCTCCTCTTCTCTCTATACACTACCCCTTATTGGACAAACTATCAGCAGATTTGGCTTCCAGTATCATCTCGATGCTGACGACACCCAACTATACTCTTCTTCCCCTGACATCACCCCTACCCTAATACAAAACACCAAGGATTGTTGATCTGCTGGGTCTAGCATCATGTCCCCGCTTAATTGGAAAGTGCTGTGGAATATGTTGGCGCTATAGAAATCAAAATTAGTATTCTTATTAGAACAGCTGTATGTAGTGTAGATCATCTCTTCTACCAGCAGTATGTAGTGTAGATCATCTCTTCTTACAGCAGTATGTAGTGTAGATCATCTCTTCTTACAGCTGTATGTAGTATATATCATCTCTTCTTACAGGTGTATGTAGTGTAGATCATCTCTTCTTACAGCAGTATGTAGTGTAGATCATCTCTTCTTACAGCAGTATGTAGTGTAGATCATCTCTTCTTACAGCTGTATGTAGTGTAGATCATCTCTTCTTACAGCTGTATGTAGTATAGATCATCTCTTCTTACAGCAGTATGTAGTATATATCATCTCTTCTTACAGGTGTATGTAGTATATATCATCTCTTCTTCCAGCAGTATGTAGTATATATCATCTCTTCTTACAGCTGTATGTAGTGTAGATCATCTCTTCTTACAGCTGTATGTAGTGTATATCATCTCTTCTTACAGCTGTATGTAGTGTATATCATCTCTTCTTACAGCTGTATGTAGTGTATATCATCTCTTCTTACAGCTGTATGTAGTATATATCATCTCTTCTTACAGCTGTATGTAGTATATATCATCTCTTCTTACAGGTGTATGTAGTGTAGATCATCTCTTCTTACAGGTGTATGTAGTGTATATCATCTCTTTTACCAGCAGTATGTAGTATATATCATCTCTTCTTACAGCAGTATGTAGTGTAGATCATCTCTTCTTACAGCAGTATGTAGTGTAGATCATCTCTTCTTCCAGCAGTATGTAGTGTAGATCATCTCTTCTACCAGCAGTATGTAGTGTAGATCATCTCTTCTTACAGCTGTATGTAGTGTAGATCATCTCTTCTTACAGCAGTATGTAGTATATATCATCTCTTCTTACAGCAGTATGTAGTGTAGATCATCTCTTCTTACAGCTGTATGTAGTGTAGATCATCTCTTCTTACAGCTGTATGTAGTGTATATCATCTCTTTTACCAGCAGTATGTAGTATATATCATCTCTTCTTACAGCAGTATGTAGTGTATATCATCTCTTCTTACAGCAGTATGTAGTGTAGATCATCTCTTCTTACAGCAGTATGTAGTGTAGATCATCTCTTCTTACAGCAGTATGTAGTGTAGATCATCTCTTCTTACAGCAGTATGTAGTGTAGATCATCTCTTCTTACAGCAGTATGTAGTATAGATCATCTCTTCTTACAGCAGTATGTAGTGTAGATCATCTCTTCTTCCAGCAGTATGTAGTATAGATCATCTCTTCTTCCAGCAGTATGTAGTATATATCATCTCTTCTTACAGCTGTATGTAGTGTAGATCATCTCTTCTTACAGCTGTATGTAGTGTAGATCATCTCTTCTTACAGCTGTATGTAGTGTATATCATCTCTTTTACCAGCAGTATGTAGTATATATCATCTCTTCTTACAGCTGTATGTAGTGTATATCATCTGTTAGAACAGCTGTATGTAGTGTATATCATCTCTTCTAACAGCTGTATGTAGTGTATATCATCTCTTCTTACAGCTGTATGTAGTGTATATCATCTCTTCTTACAGCAGTATGTAGTATATATCATCTCTTCTTACAGCAGTATGTAGTGTAGATCATCTCTTCTTACAGCTGTATGTAGTGTAGATCATCTCTTCTTACAGCTGTATGTAGTGTATATCATCTCTTTTACCAGCAGTATGTAGTATATATCATCTCTTCTTACAGCAGTATGTAGTATATATCATCTCTTCTACCAGCAGTATGTAGTATATATCATCTCTTCTTACAGCTGTATGTAGTGTAGATCATCTCTTCTTACAGCTGTATGTAGTGTATATCATCTCTTCTAACAGCTGTATGTAGTGTAGATCATCTTTTCTTACAGGTGTATGTAGTATATATCATCTCTTCTTACAGCAGTATGTAGTATATATCATCTCTTCTACCAGCAGTATGTAGTATATATCATCTCTTCTTACAGCTGTATGTAGTGTAGATCATCTCTTCTTACAGCTGTATGTAGTGTATATCATCTCTTCTTACAGCTGTATGTAGTGTATATCATCTCTTCTTACAGCTGTATGTAGTGTAGATCATCTCTTCTTACAGCAGTATGTAGTGTAGATCATCTCTTCTTCCAGCTGTATGTAGTGTAGATCATCTCTTCTTACAGCAGTATGTAGTGTAGATCATCTCTTCTTACAGCTGTATGTAGTGTAGATCATCTCTTCTTACAGCAGTATGTAGTGTAGATCATCTCTTCTACCAGCAGTATGTAGTGTAGATCATCTCTTCTACCAGCAGTATGTAGTGTAGATCATCTTTTCTTACAGGTGTATGTAGTATATATCATCTCTTCTTACAGCAGTATGTAGTATATATCATCTCTTCTACCAGCAGTATGTAGTATATATCATCTCTTCTTACAGCTGTATGTAGTGTAGATCATCTCTTCTTACAGCAGTATGTAGTGTAGATCATCTCTTCTTCCAGCAGTATGTAGTGTAGATCATCTCTTCTTCCAGCAGTATGTAGTGTAGATCATCTCTTCTTCCAGCAGTATGTAGTGTAGATCATCTCTTCTACCAGCAGTATGTACATAGTTCCATAGTTCCATAGTTGATAAGGCCGAAAAAAGGCAAGCGTCCATCCAGTTCAGCCTATTTGTTGTGCACTGCAGCTATTCCGCTCTTCCTATACCATGCGGGATAGGCCAATTGACATCACTGATGAAAAATTCACTTCCCGACACCAATCTGGATGAATTAACTATCACTAAGCATAAGATGTAATTTTCTTGTTCTCCAGAAAGGCGTCCAGGCCTCTCTTGAAGTCATTAAGTGAGTTGGACATCACCACTTCCTCTCCCAGAGAGTTCCAGAGTCTCACGGCTCTGAGCGTAAAGAATCCCCTTCTATGCTGGTGCAGGAACCTCCTTTCCTCCAGACGCATAGTGTGCCCCCTCGTCTTTGTCACCATCCTTGGTCTAAACAGGTCATGGGAGAGATCTCTGTACTGCCCCCTGATGTATTTATACATGTTTATGAGGTCTCCCCTAAGCCTTCTCTTTTCCAATGTAACTAGGCCTAATTTTGACAACCTCTCTGGGTATTCTAGTCCCTCCATTCCCTTTCTTACCTTAGTCGCCCTCCTTTGTACCCTCTCTAGCTCCAATATGTCTTTCCTGAGCACCGGAGGCCAGAACTGTGCCCAATATTCTAAGTGCGGCCTTACCAGCGCTTTCTACAGAGGAAGAGCAATGTTCTCATCATATGCCCCTATTCCTCTTCTGATGCATGCCATGACTCTATTTGCCTTGGCAGCTGCTGCCTGACACTGGGCACTCCAATTGAATTTGCTGTTAACCAAGACGCCCAGGTCCTTCTCCATGTCCGATTTCCCCAACGGTTTCCCATTTAATATGTATGGGTGACTGCTGTTTTTCTTTCCCATGTGCATGACCTTACATTTCTCGGCATTGAACCCCATTTGCCATTTTTTGGCCCAACTCCCCAATTGATCAAAATCCTCCTGTAGCTGGGCCCTGTCCTCATCTGTATTAACTACTTTCCAAAGTTTAGTATCATGTGCAAATCTTGCTATTTTACTATGCAACCCTTCCACTAGATCATTACTAAATCTATGAAATAATCTAGGGCCCAAGACAGACCCTTGAGGCCCCCCGCTAGTAACCCTGACACCCCCTGAGCTTACTCCATTGATAACCACCCTCTGCTTTCTATCACTCAGCCAGCTATTTACCCACTTGCACACATTATCCCCCAGACCAAGCATTCTCATTTTATCGACCAACCTTTTGTGTGGCACGGTATGAAACGCTTTGGAGAAGTCCAGGTCTCCAACATCCACTGACTCTCCCCGGTCCAGCTGTGAGCTCACCTCCTCGTAGAAGGCGATCAGGAGCGATCCCTCATGAATCCATGTTGATATGGAGTTAGACAGTTCTTGTCATTAAGATATTCTACAATAGCATCTCTAAGAAATCCTTCAAACAATTTACCCACAACAGACGTTAAGCTGACTGCTCTCTAGTTCCCAGGGTCACTTTTCGACCCCTTTTTGAATCTTGGTCCCACATTTGCTTGGCGCCAGTCTAGTGGGACAGTCCCTGTCCATAAAGAGTGCTTGAATCTAAGATCCAGCGGCCTGTCTATCACATGACTTAATTCTTTTAGTACCCGGGGGTGTATGTCATCTGGGCCTGGTGACTTGTCTATTTTGATATTCTTTAGGCGTTTCTGAGCTTCCTCCTGGGTTAGGTGGGTGATATTTAGCGGAGGATTTACTTTATCACTCTGCATTTCCTCCGATATATTGAGTAGGTTTGCTTTCCCCTCATCGCCCTCTCGGATTTTACCCAGGTTATTTTTCAATGGGCCAACGCCATCAGTTTGAATCGTTTTACTGTTTCTATAGTTAATGAACAGTTTGGGATTGGTTTTACTTTCCTTGGCAATTAGTCTCTCTGTCTCCTCTTTTGCTATTCTTCTTTGTTTCTTCCAGATTGAGTTTTTTTCCCTCTAAGATATTAGCGCTTCCTGTAGTGTGATCATCTCTGATGATCTGATGGTGAAAGGTGTGATACTGTGTGAGGCATAGTGTGTTAGGTCTGTGTCTTTGATCAGGCCTCCACTCCCCTGGTGAGCTGAACAGCTGGCAATTTAGTCCCAAGCAGCTCCCACAATCCCTCTCACCTGATGCTCTAGTCCTTCCTATAAATCTCGATGCATTGTAAGGGGTGCACGTGGTGTGGGGTGCATGCACGTGTCCTTATTCAGCAAAGTGTCCTATTCGACAAGTGTCTCTGACAGTCATTTCAATGGCAGTATGTAGTGTATATCATCTCTCTCCTCTCTTCTTCTTCACACAGGTATTTAATCCATCCATCCGTTTGTGTGCTGTCTGATAAGTGTGAACAGAGTCAGATTCTCTAGCAACATTTTTCCATGGTATTTAATTGTTTGGTCCTGCATCTTTTTGTCTTTTTGTTTCTATTTTCAAATGTTGAAAGCCTTCTCTTTCATTGGTTTCTGGCCTCTGTGTTTATCTTACCTAGCATTGCCTGCTCTAGCCCAGTGCTAATTGGCTAATTACTCAGTATGACCAACTGGTGCTGGCCTCTAGTAGACATTTCATTTCATATATATTCAGCACTGGCTGCAAATAGCACGCGTGCGGGGTCACGCGTGCAATAGATTCGAAGTGCAATAATTACAAGTGCAGTTAGACATGGCAGTTGGACAGGGCAGGAGACAGGGAAGGTGCATAACATTTTCATACAAACATGCTTCTCGGTCACTAATACTGCATTATGCATTAGTCTTATCAATCGGCTTTTTATTTGTTTTCACTGCTGCTTTCTCACATCTCGCCCGCCCTTCAAAACATTCTGTGCACTCTCTCTATATCAGCCCTTCCCTTCTCCCCTCTCCCATGTAGAACTCTGAGGCTCTACTGACATTCCTCACCCACTGCAAACCATCCACTACCTCCATACAGCACTCAAAACGTTCAGACAAATCATTGCACCACCTGATCTTTCTCTTCTTTCTCCTTTTACTAGTCGCAGGCGACATCTCCCCCAACCCTGGGCCCCCCTCCACTAGCGTACACCACTCTCCTCCAGCTGCATATAGAAACCCTGCTAATCTTATTAACGTTCAGTGCATGCCCTCTCCTATTGATTTCCATTGCGCTCTCTGCAACGCACGGTCTGTGTGGAACAAACTAACTTACATCCATGATTTTTTCCTCTCTAATTCTCTTACCCTTCTGGCTAGCACAGAAACCTGGATTCAGCAGCTAGACACCACCGCTGCTGCTGCTCTCTCGTTTGGTGGGCTGAAATTTTCACATACCGCCAGACATGGCAACAGACAGGGTGGAGGGGTTGGTCTGCTCCTTTCCTCACAATGTGCTTTCCAGGTCATCCCCCCGGTTCCCTCACTTAGGTTTCCTTCCTTTGAAGTCCACACCATCACACTCTTTAAACCCTTCTCCCTGTGAGTGGCAGTCGGGGATCGCCCTCCAGGCTCCCCCCGCCACTTCTTGGATCACTTTGCCACCTGGCTTCCTCACTTTCTATCCTCTGACATCCCCACCCTCATCATGGGCGACTTTAACATCCCCATCGATGACCCCCTCTCCCAATCGGCCTCTCATCTACTTTCTCAAACTTCTTCATTCCGTCTCTCACAGTTTACTAATTCTCCTACCCATGAAGACGGGAACACTCTGGACCTGGTTTTTGCCAGGCTCTGCTTGCTGGATGACTTGACCAACTCCCCTCTCCCGCTCTCGGACCACAACCTTCTTTCCTTCTCTGTTAAGAATTGTCTCTTAGAGGAATACACGTACCATTAATACCCAGCAGCTTATGGACAATCTCCACACATCTTTAGCCCCCATCTCCTCCTTCTCCTGTCCACACTTGGCATTGTCACACTACAACAATACACTGAAGTGCGCCCTCGATGAAGCAGCTCCTTCTACTCGCAGAAAGATCCCACACAGACAACGGCAGCCCTGGCACACGATGCAAACACGTTTTCTCCAGCGTTGCTCAAGGTGTGCTGAGCGTCAGTGAAGAAAATCTCTTTTAGAAGAGGACTTCATCCACTATCAATTCATGCTCAAAACCTAGAACTCTGCCCTTCATCTGGCCAAACAATCCCATTTCACCACCCTCATCACTTCAATGTCCAACAACCCAAAACGACTTTTCCAAACCGTAAAACTCCCTCCTGAAACCTAAAGCACAGGCCCTCACCACCAACCTCAGCAGTGAGGATCTGGCCACTTATTTCTTGGAAAAAATCAACCACATCCATCAGGACATCTCAGCCCAATCTCCTCAGTGCCTGGATCCCCTTCCCTACCGCACTTCAAGCTCACTAGCCATCTTTGAGCCTGTCACACAAGAAGAGGTTACCCAGCTCCTCGCTTCTTCTCGGCCTACAACCTGCAACAGTGACCCCATTCCTTCACATCTCCTGCAGTCCCTCTCACCGGTGGTCACCACTCACCTGACTAAAAGATTGAACCTCTCTCTTTCTTCAGGTATCCTTTGACTTCAAAAGCCATCCCTGGACCAGAACTGCACTGCTAACTACAGACCGCTCTCTAATCTTCCTTTCATCTCGAAACTCCTGGAACGCTTGCTTCACTCCCGTCTAATCCGCTATCTCTCAGATAACTCTCTCCTCGACCCTTTACAATCTGCTTTCCGCTCCTCCCACTCTACTGAAACTGCCCTCACTAAAGTCTCGAATGATCTACTAACAGCCAAATCCAAAGGTCACTGCTCCCTGCTGATCTCCTGGATCTCTCTGCAGCATTCGACACTGTGGATCACCAGCTCCTCCTCACTATGCTCCGCTCTATTGGCCTCAAGGAAACCGTTCTCTCCTGGTTCTCCTCCTACCTCTCTGACCGCTCCTTCACTGTGTCTTTTGCCGGCTCTTCTTCCCCTCCTCATCCCCTTACTATCGGGGATCCTCAGGGCTCAGTCCTAGGCCCCCTCCTCTTCTCTCTATACACTACCCCTTATTGGACAAACTATCAGCAGATTTGGCTTCCAGTATCATCTCGATGCTGACGACACCCAACTATACTCTTCTTCCCCTGACATCACCCCTACCCTAATACAAAACACCAAGGATTGTTGATCTGCTGGGTCTAGCATCATGTCCCCGCTTAATTGGAAAGTGCTGTGGAATATGTTGGCGCTATAGAAATCAAAATTAGTATTCTTATTAGAACAGCTGTATGTAGTGTAGATCATCTCTTCTACCAGCAGTATGTAGTGTAGATCATCTCTTCTTACAGCAGTATGTAGTGTAGATCATCTCTTCTTACAGCTGTATGTAGTATATATCATCTCTTCTTACAGGTGTATGTAGTGTAGATCATCTCTTCTTACAGGTGTATGTAGTGTATATCATCTCTTTTACCAGCAGTATGTAGTATATATCATCTCTTCTTCCAGCAGTATGTAGTATAGATCATCTCTTCTTACAGCAGTATGTAGTGTAGATCATCTCTTCTTACAGCAGTATGTAGTGTAGATCATCTCTTCTTACAGCTGTATGTAGTGTAGATCATCTCTTCTTACAGCTGTATGTAGTGTATATCATCTCTTTTACCAGCAGTATGTAGTATATATCATCTCTTCTTACAGCAGTATGTAGTGTATATCATCTCTTCTTACAGCAGTATGTAGTGTAGATCATCTCTTCTTACAGCAGTATGTAGTGTAGATCATCTCTTCTTACAGCAGTATGTAGTATATATCATCTCTTCTAACAGCAGTATGTAGTATATATCATCTCTTCTTACAGCTGTATGTAGTATATATCATCTCTTCTTACAGCAGTATGTAGTATATATCATCTCTTCTTACAGCTGTATGTAGTATATATCATCTCTTCTTACAGCTGTATGTAGTGTATATCATCTCTTCTTACAGCTGTATGTAGTGTATATCATCTCTTCTACCAGCAGTATGTAGTGTAGATCATCTCTTCTTACAGCTGTATGTAGTGTAGATCATCTCTTCTTACAGCTGTATGTAGTATAGATCATCTCTTCTTACAGCAGTATGTAGTATATATCATCTCTTCTTACAGCAGTATGTAGTGTAGATCATCTCTTCTTACAGCTGTATGTAGTGTAGATCATCTCTTCTTACAGCTGTATGTAGTGTATATCATCTCTTTTACCAGCAGTATGTAGTATATATCATCTCTTCTTACAGCAGTATGTAGTGTATATCATCTCTTCTTACAGCAGTATGTAGTGTAGATCATCTCTTCTTACAGCAGTATGTAGTGTAGATCATCTCTTCTTACAGCAGTATGTAGTATATATCATCTCTTCTAACAGCAGTATGTAGTATATATCATCTCTTCTTACAGCTGTATGTAGTATATATCATCTCTTCTTACAGCAGTATGTAGTATATATCATCTCTTCTTACAGCTGTATGTAGTGTATATCATCTCTTCTTACAGCTGTATGTAGTGTATATCATCTCTTCTTACAGCTGTATGTAGTGTATATCATCTCTTCTTACAGCTGTATGTAGTGTATATCATCTCTTCTAACAGCTGTATGTAGTGTATATCATCTCTTCTTACAGCTGTATGTAGTGTATATCATCTCTTCTAACAGCTGTATGTAGTATATATCATCTCTTCTTACAGCTGTATGTAGTGTATATCATCTCTTCTTACAGCTGTATGTAGTATATATCATCTCTTCTTACAGCTGTATGTAGTATATATCATCTCTTCTTACAGGTGTATGTAGTGTAGATCATCTCTTCTTACAGGTGTATGTAGTGTATATCATCTCTTTTACCAGCAGTATGTAGTATATATCATCTCTTCTTACAGCAGTATGTAGTGTAGATCATCTCTTCTTACAGCAGTATGTAGTGTAGATCATCTCTTCTTCCAGCAGTATGTAGTGTAGATCATCTCTTCTACCAGCAGTATGTAGTGTAGATCATCTCTTCTTACAGCTGTATGTAGTGTAGATCATCTCTTCTTACAGCTGTATGTAGTATAGATCATCTCTTCTTACAGCAGTATGTAGTATATATCATCTCTTCTTACAGGTGTATGTAGTATATATCATCTCTTCTTCCAGCAGTATGTAGTATATATCATCTCTTCTTACAGCAGTATGTAGTGTAGATCATCTCTTCTTACAGCTGTATGTAGTGTAGATCATCTCTTCTTACAGCTGTATGTAGTGTATATCATCTCTTTTACCAGCAGTATGTAGTATATATCATCTCTTCTTACAGCAGTATGTAGTGTATATCATCTCTTCTTACAGCAGTATGTAGTGTAGATCATCTCTTCTTACAGCAGTATGTAGTGTAGATCATCTCTTCTTACAGCAGTATGTAGTGTAGATCATCTCTTCTACCAGCAGTATGTAGTATATATCATCTCTTCTACCAGCTGTATGTAGTGTATATCATCTCTTTTACCAGCAGTATGTAGTATATATCATCTCTTCTTACAGCAGTATGTAGTGTATATCATCTCTTCTTCCAGCAGTATGTAGTGTAGATCATCTCTTCTTACAGCAGTATGTAGTATATATCATCTCTTCTTACAGCTGTATGTAGTGTAGATCATCTCTTCTTACAGCAGTATGTAGTGTAGATCATCTCTTCTTCCAGCTGTATGTAGTGTAGATCATCTCTTCTTACAGCAGTATGTAGTGTAGATCATCTCTTCTTACAGCTGTATGTAGTGTAGATCATCTCTTCTTACAGCAGTATGTAGTGTAGATCATCTCTTCTACCAGCAGTATGTAGTGTAGATCATCTCTTCTACCAGCAGTATGTAGTGTAGATCATCTTTTCTTACAGGTGTATGTAGTATATATCATCTCTTCTTACAGCAGTATGTAGTATATATCATCTCTTCTACCAGCAGTATGTAGTATATATCATCTCTTCTTACAGCTGTATGTAGTGTAGATCATCTCTTCTTACAGCAGTATGTAGTGTAGATCATCTCTTCTTCCAGCAGTATGTAGTGTAGATCATCTCTTCTTCCAGCAGTATGTAGTGTAGATCATCTCTTCTTCCAGCAGTATGTAGTGTAGATCATCTCTTCTACCAGCAGTATGTACATAGTTCCATAGTTCCATAGTTGATAAGGCCGAAAAAAGGCAAGCGTCCATCCAGTTCAGCCTATTTGTTGTGCACTGCAGCTATTCCGCTCTTCCTATACCATGCGGGATAGGCCAATTGACATCACTGATGAAAAATTCACTTCCCGACACCAATCTGGATGAATTAACTATCACTAAGCATAAGATGTAATTTTCTTGTTCTCCAGAAAGGCGTCCAGGCCTCTCTTGAAGTCATTAAGTGAGTTGGACATCACCACTTCCTCTCCCAGAGAGTTCCAGAGTCTCACGGCTCTGAGCGTAAAGAATCCCCTTCTATGCTGGTGCAGGAACCTCCTTTCCTCCAGACGCATAGTGTGCCCCCTCGTCTTTGTCACCATCCTTGGTCTAAACAGGTCATGGGAGAGATCTCTGTACTGCCCCCTGATGTATTTATACATGTTTATGAGGTCTCCCCTAAGCCTTCTCTTTTCCAATGTAACTAGGCCTAATTTTGACAACCTCTCTGGGTATTCTAGTCCCTCCATTCCCTTTCTTACCTTAGTCGCCCTCCTTTGTACCCTCTCTAGCTCCAATATGTCTTTCCTGAGCACCGGAGGCCAGAACTGTGCCCAATATTCTAAGTGCGGCCTTACCAGCGCTTTCTACAGAGGAAGAGCAATGTTCTCATCATATGCCCCTATTCCTCTTCTGATGCATGCCATGACTCTATTTGCCTTGGCAGCTGCTGCCTGACACTGGGCACTCCAATTGAATTTGCTGTTAACCAAGACGCCCAGGTCCTTCTCCATGTCCGATTTCCCCAACGGTTTCCCATTTAATATGTATGGGTGACTGCTGTTTTTCTTTCCCATGTGCATGACCTTACATTTCTCGGCATTGAACCCCATTTGCCATTTTTTGGCCCAACTCCCCAATTGATCAAAATCCTCCTGTAGCTGGGCCCTGTCCTCATCTGTATTAACTACTTTCCAAAGTTTAGTATCATGTGCAAATCTTGCTATTTTACTATGCAACCCTTCCACTAGATCATTACTAAATCTATGAAATAATCTAGGGCCCAAGACAGACCCTTGAGGCCCCCCGCTAGTAACCCTGACACCCCCTGAGCTTACTCCATTGATAACCACCCTCTGCTTTCTATCACTCAGCCAGCTATTTACCCACTTGCACACATTATCCCCCAGACCAAGCATTCTCATTTTATCGACCAACCTTTTGTGTGGCACGGTATGAAACGCTTTGGAGAAGTCCAGGTCTCCAACATCCACTGACTCTCCCCGGTCCAGCTGTGAGCTCACCTCCTCGTAGAAGGCGATCAGGAGCGATCCCTCATGAATCCATGTTGATATGGAGTTAGACAGTTCTTGTCATTAAGATATTCTACAATAGCATCTCTAAGAAATCCTTCAAACAATTTACCCACAACAGACGTTAAGCTGACTGCTCTCTAGTTCCCAGGGTCACTTTTCGACCCCTTTTTGAATCTTGGTCCCACATTTGCTTGGCGCCAGTCTAGTGGGACAGTCCCTGTCCATAAAGAGTGCTTGAATCTAAGATCCAGCGGCCTGTCTATCACATGACTTAATTCTTTTAGTACCCGGGGGTGTATGTCATCTGGGCCTGGTGACTTGTCTATTTTGATATTCTTTAGGCGTTTCTGAGCTTCCTCCTGGGTTAGGTGGGTGATATTTAGCGGAGGATTTACTTTATCACTCTGCATTTCCTCCGATATATTGAGTAGGTTTGCTTTCCCCTCATCGCCCTCTCGGATTTTACCCAGGTTATTTTTCAATGGGCCAACGCCATCAGTTTGAATCGTTTTACTGTTTCTATAGTTAATGAACAGTTTGGGATTGGTTTTACTTTCCTTGGCAATTAGTCTCTCTGTCTCCTCTTTTGCTATTCTTCTTTGTTTCTTCCAGATTGAGTTTTTTTCCCTCTAAGATATTAGCGCTTCCTGTAGTGTGATCATCTCTGATGATCTGATGGTGAAAGGTGTGATACTGTGTGAGGCATAGTGTGTTAGGTCTGTGTCTTTGATCAGGCCTCCACTCCCCTGGTGAGCTGAACAGCTGGCAATTTAGTCCCAAGCAGCTCCCACAATCCCTCTCACCTGATGCTCTAGTCCTTCCTATAAATCTCGATGCATTGTAAGGGGTGCACGTGGTGTGGGGTGCATGCACGTGTCCTTATTCAGCAAAGTGTCCTATTCGACAAGTGTCTCTGACAGTCATTTCAATGGCAGTATGTAGTGTATATCATCTCTCTCCTCTCTTCTTCTTCACACAGGTATTTAATCCATCCATCCGTTTGTGTGCTGTCTGATAAGTGTGAACAGAGTCAGATTCTCTAGCAACATTTTTCCATGGTATTTAATTGTTTGGTCCTGCATCTTTTTGTCTTTTTGTTTCTATTTTCAAATGTTGAAAGCCTTCTCTTTCATTGGTTTCTGGCCTCTGTGTTTATCTTACCTAGCATTGCCTGCTCTAGCCCAGTGCTAATTGGCTAATTACTCAGTATGACCAACTGGTGCTGGCCTCTAGTAGACATTTCATTTCATATATATTCAGCACTGGCTGCAAATAGCACGCGTGCGGGGTCACGCGTGCAATAGATTCGAAGTGCAATAATTACAAGTGCAGTTAGACATGGCAGTTGGACAGGGCAGGAGACAGGGAAGGTGCATAACATTTTCATACAAACATGCTTCTCGGTCACTAATACTGCATTATGCATTAGTCTTATCAATCGGCTTTTTATTTGTTTTCACTGCTGCTTTCTCACATCTCGCCCGCCCTTCAAAACATTCTGTGCACTCTCTCTATATCAGCCCTTCCCTTCTCCCCTCTCCCATGTAGAACTCTGAGGCTCTACTGACATTCCTCACCCACTGCAAACCATCCACTACCTCCATACAGCACTCAAAACGTTCAGACAAATCATTGCACCACCTGATCTTTCTCTTCTTTCTCCTTTTACTAGTCGCAGGCGACATCTCCCCCAACCCTGGGCCCCCCTCCACTAGCGTACACCACTCTCCTCCAGCTGCATATAGAAACCCTGCTAATCTTATTAACGTTCAGTGCATGCCCTCTCCTATTGATTTCCATTGCGCTCTCTGCAACGCACGGTCTGTGTGGAACAAACTAACTTACATCCATGATTTTTTCCTCTCTAATTCTCTTACCCTTCTGGCTAGCACAGAAACCTGGATTCAGCAGCTAGACACCACCGCTGCTGCTGCTCTCTCGTTTGGTGGGCTGAAATTTTCACATACCGCCAGACATGGCAACAGACAGGGTGGAGGGGTTGGTCTGCTCCTTTCCTCACAATGTGCTTTCCAGGTCATCCCCCCGGTTCCCTCACTTAGGTTTCCTTCCTTTGAAGTCCACACCATCACACTCTTTAAACCCTTCTCCCTGTGAGTGGCAGTCGGGGATCGCCCTCCAGGCTCCCCCCGCCACTTCTTGGATCACTTTGCCACCTGGCTTCCTCACTTTCTATCCTCTGACATCCCCACCCTCATCATGGGCGACTTTAACATCCCCATCGATGACCCCCTCTCCCAATCGGCCTCTCATCTACTTTCTCAAACTTCTTCATTCCGTCTCTCACAGTTTACTAATTCTCCTACCCATGAAGACGGGAACACTCTGGACCTGGTTTTTGCCAGGCTCTGCTTGCTGGATGACTTGACCAACTCCCCTCTCCCGCTCTCGGACCACAACCTTCTTTCCTTCTCTGTTAAGAATTGTCTCTTAGAGGAATACACGTACCATTAATACCCAGCAGCTTATGGACAATCTCCACACATCTTTAGCCCCCATCTCCTCCTTCTCCTGTCCACACTTGGCATTGTCACACTACAACAATACACTGAAGTGCGCCCTCGATGAAGCAGCTCCTTCTACTCGCAGAAAGATCCCACACAGACAACGGCAGCCCTGGCACACGATGCAAACACGTTTTCTCCAGCGTTGCTCAAGGTGTGCTGAGCGTCAGTGAAGAAAATCTCTTTTAGAAGAGGACTTCATCCACTATCAATTCATGCTCAAAACCTAGAACTCTGCCCTTCATCTGGCCAAACAATCCCATTTCACCACCCTCATCACTTCAATGTCCAACAACCCAAAACGACTTTTCCAAACCGTAAAACTCCCTCCTGAAACCTAAAGCACAGGCCCTCACCACCAACCTCAGCAGTGAGGATCTGGCCACTTATTTCTTGGAAAAAATCAACCACATCCATCAGGACATCTCAGCCCAATCTCCTCAGTGCCTGGATCCCCTTCCCTACCGCACTTCAAGCTCACTAGCCATCTTTGAGCCTGTCACACAAGAAGAGGTTACCCAGCTCCTCGCTTCTTCTCGGCCTACAACCTGCAACAGTGACCCCATTCCTTCACATCTCCTGCAGTCCCTCTCACCGGTGGTCACCACTCACCTGACTAAAAGATTGAACCTCTCTCTTTCTTCAGGTATCCTTTGACTTCAAAAGCCATCCCTGGACCAGAACTGCACTGCTAACTACAGACCGCTCTCTAATCTTCCTTTCATCTCGAAACTCCTGGAACGCTTGCTTCACTCCCGTCTAATCCGCTATCTCTCAGATAACTCTCTCCTCGACCCTTTACAATCTGCTTTCCGCTCCTCCCACTCTACTGAAACTGCCCTCACTAAAGTCTCGAATGATCTACTAACAGCCAAATCCAAAGGTCACTGCTCCCTGCTGATCTCCTGGATCTCTCTGCAGCATTCGACACTGTGGATCACCAGCTCCTCCTCACTATGCTCCGCTCTATTGGCCTCAAGGAAACCGTTCTCTCCTGGTTCTCCTCCTACCTCTCTGACCGCTCCTTCACTGTGTCTTTTGCCGGCTCTTCTTCCCCTCCTCATCCCCTTACTATCGGGGATCCTCAGGGCTCAGTCCTAGGCCCCCTCCTCTTCTCTCTATACACTACCCCTTATTGGACAAACTATCAGCAGATTTGGCTTCCAGTATCATCTCGATGCTGACGACACCCAACTATACTCTTCTTCCCCTGACATCACCCCTACCCTAATACAAAACACCAAGGATTGTTGATCTGCTGGGTCTAGCATCATGTCCCCGCTTAATTGGAAAGTGCTGTGGAATATGTTGGCGCTATAGAAATCAAAATTAGTATTCTTATTAGAACAGCTGTATGTAGTGTAGATCATCTCTTCTACCAGCAGTATGTAGTGTAGATCATCTCTTCTTACAGCAGTATGTAGTGTAGATCATCTCTTCTTACAGCTGTATGTAGTATATATCATCTCTTCTTACAGGTGTATGTAGTGTAGATCATCTCTTCTTACAGCAGTATGTAGTGTAGATCATCTCTTCTTACAGCAGTATGTAGTGTAGATCATCTCTTCTTACAGCTGTATGTAGTGTAGATCATCTCTTCTTACAGCTGTATGTAGTATAGATCATCTCTTCTTACAGCAGTATGTAGTATATATCATCTCTTCTTACAGGTGTATGTAGTATATATCATCTCTTCTTCCAGCAGTATGTAGTATATATCATCTCTTCTTACAGCTGTATGTAGTGTAGATCATCTCTTCTTACAGCTGTATGTAGTGTATATCATCTCTTCTTACAGCTGTATGTAGTGTATATCATCTCTTCTTACAGCTGTATGTAGTGTATATCATCTCTTCTTACAGCTGTATGTAGTATATATCATCTCTTCTTACAGCTGTATGTAGTATATATCATCTCTTCTTACAGGTGTATGTAGTGTAGATCATCTCTTCTTACAGGTGTATGTAGTGTATATCATCTCTTTTACCAGCAGTATGTAGTATATATCATCTCTTCTTACAGCAGTATGTAGTGTAGATCATCTCTTCTTCCAGCAGTATGTAGTGTAGATCATCTCTTCTTACAGCTGTATGTAGTGTAGATCATCTCTTCTTACAGCAGTATGTAGTATATATCATCTCTTCTTACAGCAGTATGTAGTGTAGATCATCTCTTCTTACAGCTGTATGTAGTGTAGATCATCTCTTCTTACAGCTGTATGTAGTGTATATCATCTCTTTTACCAGCAGTATGTAGTATATATCATCTCTTCTTACAGCAGTATGTAGTGTATATCATCTCTTCTTACAGCAGTATGTAGTGTAGATCATCTCTTCTTACAGCAGTATGTAGTGTAGATCATCTCTTCTTACAGCAGTATGTAGTGTAGATCATCTCTTCTTACAGCAGTATGTAGTGTAGATCATCTCTTCTTACAGCAGTATGTAGTATAGATCATCTCTTCTTACAGCAGTATGTAGTGTAGATCATCTCTTCTTCCAGCAGTATGTAGTATAGATCATCTCTTCTTCCAGCAGTATGTAGTATATATCATCTCTTCTTACAGCTGTATGTAGTGTAGATCATCTCTTCTTACAGCTGTATGTAGTGTAGATCATCTCTTCTTACAGCTGTATGTAGTGTATATCATCTCTTTTACCAGCAGTATGTAGTATATATCATCTCTTCTTACAGCAGTATGTAGTGTAGATCATCTCTTCTTACAGCAGTATGTAGTGTAGATCATCTCTTCTAACAGCTGTATGTAGTGTATATCATCTCTTCTTACAGCAGTATGTAGTGTAGATCATCTCTTCTTACAGCTGTATGTAGTGTATATCATCTCTTCTTACAGCAGTATGTAGTATATATCATCTCTTCTTCCAGCAGTATGTAGTGTAGATCATCTCTTCTTACAGCAGTATGTAGTGTAGATCATCTCTTCTTACAGCAGTATGTAGTGTAGATCATCTCTTCTTACAGCAGTATGTAGTGTATATCATCTCTTCTTACAGCTGTATGTAGTGTATATCATCTCTTCTTACAGCTGTATGTAGTATATATCATCTCTTCTTACAGCAGTATGTAGTATATATCATCTCTTCTTACAGCAGTATGTAGTGTAGATCATCTCTTCTTACAGCAGTATGTAGTGTAGATCATCTCTTCTAACAGCTGTATGTAGTGTATATCATCTCTTCTAACAGCTGTATGTAGTGTAGATCATCTTTTCTTACAGGTGTATGTAGTATATATCATCTCTTCTTACAGGTGTATGTAGTGTATATCATCTCTTTTACCAGCAGTATGTAGTATATATCATCTCTTCTTACAGCAGTATGTAGTGTAGATCATCTCTTCTTACAGCAGTATGTAGTGTAGATCATCTCTTCTTCCAGCAGTATGTAGTGTAGATCATCTCTTCTACCAGCAGTATGTAGTGTAGATCATCTCTTCTTACAGCTGTATGTAGTGTAGATCATCTCTTCTTACAGCTGTATGTAGTGTATATCATCTCTTTTACCAGCAGTATGTAGTATATATCATCTCTTCTTACAGCAGTATGTAGTGTATATCATCTCTTCTTACAGCAGTATGTAGTGTATATCATCTCTTCTTACAGCAGTATGTAGTGTAGATCATCTCTTCTTACAGCAGTATGTAGTGTAGATCATCTCTTCTTACAGCAGTATGTAGTGTAGATCATCTCTTCTACCAGCAGTATGTAGTATATATCATCTTTTCTTACAGGTGTATGTAGTATATATCATCTCTTCTTACAGGTGTATGTAGTGTATATCATCTCTTTTACCAGCAGTATGTAGTATATATCATCTCTTCTTACAGCAGTATGTAGTGTAGATCATCTCTTCTTACAGCAGTATGTAGTGTAGATCATCTCTTCTTCCAGCAGTATGTAGTGTAGATCATCTCTTCTACCAGCAGTATGTAGTGTAGATCATCTCTTCTTACAGCTGTATGTAGTGTAGATCATCTCTTCTTACAGCTGTATGTAGTGTATATCATCTCTTTTACCAGCAGTATGTAGTATATATCATCTCTTCTTACAGCAGTATGTAGTGTATATCATCTCTTCTTACAGCAGTATGTAGTGTAGATCATCTCTTCTTACAGCTGTATGTAGTGTAGATCATCTCTTCTTACAGCTGTATGTAGTGTATATCATCTCTTCTTACAGCAGTATGTAGTGTATATCATCTCTTCTTACAGCAGTATGTAGTGTATATCATCTCTTCTTACAGCAGTATGTAGTGTAGATCATCTCTTCTTACAGCAGTATGTAGTGTAGATCATCTCTTCTTACAGCAGTATGTAGTGTAGATCATCTCTTCTACCAGCAGTATGTAGTATATATCATCTCTTCTACCAGCTGTATGTAGTGTATATCATCTCTTTTACCAGCAGTATGTAGTATATATCATCTCTTCTTACAGCAGTATGTAGTGTATATCATCTCTTCTTCCAGCAGTATGTAGTGTAGATCATCTCTTCTTACAGCAGTATGTAGTGTAGATCATCTCTTCTTACAGCTGTATGTAGTGTAGATCATCTCTTCTTACAGCTGTATGTAGTGTATATCATCTCTTTTACCAGCAGTATGTAGTATATATCATCTCTTCTTACAGCAGTATGTAGTGTATATCATCTCTTCTTACAGCAGTATGTAGTGTAGATCATCTCTTCTTACAGCAGTATGTAGTGTAGATCATCTCTTCTTACAGCAGTATGTAGTATATATCATCTCTTCTAACAGCAGTATGTAGTATATATCATCTCTTCTTACAGCTGTATGTAGTATATATCATCTCTTCTTACAGCAGTATGTAGTATATATCATCTCTTCTTACAGCTGTATGTAGTGTATATCATCTCTTCTTACAGCTGTATGTAGTGTATATCATCTCTTCTTACAGCTGTATGTAGTGTATATCATCTCTTCTACCAGCAGTATGTAGTGTAGATCATCTCTTCTTACAGCTGTATGTAGTGTAGATCATCTCTTCTTACAGCTGTATGTAGTATAGATCATCTCTTCTTACAGCAGTATGTAGTATATATCATCTCTTCTTACAGCAGTATGTAGTGTAGATCATCTCTTCTTACAGCTGTATGTAGTGTAGATCATCTCTTCTTACAGCTGTATGTAGTGTATATCATCTCTTTTACCAGCAGTATGTAGTATATATCATCTCTTCTTACAGCTGTATGTAGTGTATATCATCTGTTAGAACAGCTGTATGTAGTATAGATCATCTCTTCTTACAGCAGTATGTAGTGTAGATCATCTCTTCTTACAGCAGTATGTAGTGTAGATCATCTCTTCTTACAGCTGTATGTAGTGTAGATCATCTCTTCTTACAGCTGTATGTAGTGTATATCATCTCTTCTAACAGCAGTATGTAGTATATATCATCTCTTCTTACAGCAGTATGTAGTGTATATCATCTCTTCTTCCAGCAGTATGTAGTGTAGATCATCTCTTCTTACAGCTGTATGTAGTGTAGATCATCTCTTCTTCCAGCAGTATGTAGTGTAGATCATCTCTTCTACCAGCAGTATGTAGTGTAGATCATCTCTTCTTACAGCTGTATGTAGTGTAGATCATCTCTTCTTACAGCTGTATGTAGTATAGATCATCTCTTCTTACAGCAGTATGTAGTATATATCATCTCTTCTTACAGGTGTATGTAGTATATATCATCTCTTCTTCCAGCAGTATGTAGTATATATCATCTCTTCTTACAGCAGTATGTAGTGTAGATCATCTCTTCTTACAGCTGTATGTAGTGTAGATCATCTCTTCTTACAGCTGTATGTAGTGTATATCATCTCTTTTACCAGCAGTATGTAGTATATATCATCTCTTCTTACAGCAGTATGTAGTGTATATCATCTCTTCTTACAGCAGTATGTAGTGTAGATCATCTCTTCTTCCAGCAGTATGTAGTGTAGATCATCTCTTCTTCCAGCAGTATGTAGTGTAGATCATCTCTTCTTCCAGCAGTATGTAGTGTAGATCATCTCTTCTACCAGCAGTATGTACATAGTTCCATAGTTCCATAGTTGATAAGGCCGAAAAAAGGCAAGCGTCCATCCAGTTCAGCCTATTTGTTGTGCACTGCAGCTATTCCGCTCTTCCTATACCATGCGGGATAGGCCAATTGACATCACTGATGAAAAATTCACTTCCCGACACCAATCTGGATGAATTAACTATCACTAAGCATAAGATGTAATTTTCTTGTTCTCCAGAAAGGCGTCCAGGCCTCTCTTGAAGTCATTAAGTGAGTTGGACATCACCACTTCCTCTCCCAGAGAGTTCCAGAGTCTCACGGCTCTGAGCGTAAAGAATCCCCTTCTATGCTGGTGCAGGAACCTCCTTTCCTCCAGACGCATAGTGTGCCCCCTCGTCTTTGTCACCATCCTTGGTCTAAACAGGTCATGGGAGAGATCTCTGTACTGCCCCCTGATGTATTTATACATGTTTATGAGGTCTCCCCTAAGCCTTCTCTTTTCCAATGTAACTAGGCCTAATTTTGACAACCTCTCTGGGTATTCTAGTCCCTCCATTCCCTTTCTTACCTTAGTCGCCCTCCTTTGTACCCTCTCTAGCTCCAATATGTCTTTCCTGAGCACCGGAGGCCAGAACTGTGCCCAATATTCTAAGTGCGGCCTTACCAGCGCTTTCTACAGAGGAAGAGCAATGTTCTCATCATATGCCCCTATTCCTCTTCTGATGCATGCCATGACTCTATTTGCCTTGGCAGCTGCTGCCTGACACTGGGCACTCCAATTGAATTTGCTGTTAACCAAGACGCCCAGGTCCTTCTCCATGTCCGATTTCCCCAACGGTTTCCCATTTAATATGTATGGGTGACTGCTGTTTTTCTTTCCCATGTGCATGACCTTACATTTCTCGGCATTGAACCCCATTTGCCATTTTTTGGCCCAACTCCCCAATTGATCAAAATCCTCCTGTAGCTGGGCCCTGTCCTCATCTGTATTAACTACTTTCCAAAGTTTAGTATCATGTGCAAATCTTGCTATTTTACTATGCAACCCTTCCACTAGATCATTACTAAATCTATGAAATAATCTAGGGCCCAAGACAGACCCTTGAGGCCCCCCGCTAGTAACCCTGACACCCCCTGAGCTTACTCCATTGATAACCACCCTCTGCTTTCTATCACTCAGCCAGCTATTTACCCACTTGCACACATTATCCCCCAGACCAAGCATTCTCATTTTATCGACCAACCTTTTGTGTGGCACGGTATGAAACGCTTTGGAGAAGTCCAGGTCTCCAACATCCACTGACTCTCCCCGGTCCAGCTGTGAGCTCACCTCCTCGTAGAAGGCGATCAGGAGCGATCCCTCATGAATCCATGTTGATATGGAGTTAGACAGTTCTTGTCATTAAGATATTCTACAATAGCATCTCTAAGAAATCCTTCAAACAATTTACCCACAACAGACGTTAAGCTGACTGCTCTCTAGTTCCCAGGGTCACTTTTCGACCCCTTTTTGAATCTTGGTCCCACATTTGCTTGGCGCCAGTCTAGTGGGACAGTCCCTGTCCATAAAGAGTGCTTGAATCTAAGATCCAGCGGCCTGTCTATCACATGACTTAATTCTTTTAGTACCCGGGGGTGTATGTCATCTGGGCCTGGTGACTTGTCTATTTTGATATTCTTTAGGCGTTTCTGAGCTTCCTCCTGGGTTAGGTGGGTGATATTTAGCGGAGGATTTACTTTATCACTCTGCATTTCCTCCGATATATTGAGTAGGTTTGCTTTCCCCTCATCGCCCTCTCGGATTTTACCCAGGTTATTTTTCAATGGGCCAACGCCATCAGTTTGAATCGTTTTACTGTTTCTATAGTTAATGAACAGTTTGGGATTGGTTTTACTTTCCTTGGCAATTAGTCTCTCTGTCTCCTCTTTTGCTATTCTTCTTTGTTTCTTCCAGATTGAGTTTTTTTCCCTCTAAGATATTAGCGCTTCCTGTAGTGTGATCATCTCTGATGATCTGATGGTGAAAGGTGTGATACTGTGTGAGGCATAGTGTGTTAGGTCTGTGTCTTTGATCAGGCCTCCACTCCCCTGGTGAGCTGAACAGCTGGCAATTTAGTCCCAAGCAGCTCCCACAATCCCTCTCACCTGATGCTCTAGTCCTTCCTATAAATCTCGATGCATTGTAAGGGGTGCACGTGGTGTGGGGTGCATGCACGTGTCCTTATTCAGCAAAGTGTCCTATTCGACAAGTGTCTCTGACAGTCATTTCAATGGCAGTATGTAGTGTATATCATCTCTCTCCTCTCTTCTTCTTCACACAGGTATTTAATCCATCCATCCGTTTGTGTGCTGTCTGATAAGTGTGAACAGAGTCAGATTCTCTAGCAACATTTTTCCATGGTATTTAATTGTTTGGTCCTGCATCTTTTTGTCTTTTTGTTTCTATTTTCAAATGTTGAAAGCCTTCTCTTTCATTGGTTTCTGGCCTCTGTGTTTATCTTACCTAGCATTGCCTGCTCTAGCCCAGTGCTAATTGGCTAATTACTCAGTATGACCAACTGGTGCTGGCCTCTAGTAGACATTTCATTTCATATATATTCAGCACTGGCTGCAAATAGCACGCGTGCGGGGTCACGCGTGCAATAGATTCGAAGTGCAATAATTACAAGTGCAGTTAGACATGGCAGTTGGACAGGGCAGGAGACAGGGAAGGTGCATAACATTTTCATACAAACATGCTTCTCGGTCACTAATACTGCATTATGCATTAGTCTTATCAATCGGCTTTTTATTTGTTTTCACTGCTGCTTTCTCACATCTCGCCCGCCCTTCAAAACATTCTGTGCACTCTCTCTATATCAGCCCTTCCCTTCTCCCCTCTCCCATGTAGAACTCTGAGGCTCTACTGACATTCCTCACCCACTGCAAACCATCCACTACCTCCATACAGCACTCAAAACGTTCAGACAAATCATTGCACCACCTGATCTTTCTCTTCTTTCTCCTTTTACTAGTCGCAGGCGACATCTCCCCCAACCCTGGGCCCCCCTCCACTAGCGTACACCACTCTCCTCCAGCTGCATATAGAAACCCTGCTAATCTTATTAACGTTCAGTGCATGCCCTCTCCTATTGATTTCCATTGCGCTCTCTGCAACGCACGGTCTGTGTGGAACAAACTAACTTACATCCATGATTTTTTCCTCTCTAATTCTCTTACCCTTCTGGCTAGCACAGAAACCTGGATTCAGCAGCTAGACACCACCGCTGCTGCTGCTCTCTCGTTTGGTGGGCTGAAATTTTCACATACCGCCAGACATGGCAACAGACAGGGTGGAGGGGTTGGTCTGCTCCTTTCCTCACAATGTGCTTTCCAGGTCATCCCCCCGGTTCCCTCACTTAGGTTTCCTTCCTTTGAAGTCCACACCATCACACTCTTTAAACCCTTCTCCCTGTGAGTGGCAGTCGGGGATCGCCCTCCAGGCTCCCCCCGCCACTTCTTGGATCACTTTGCCACCTGGCTTCCTCACTTTCTATCCTCTGACATCCCCACCCTCATCATGGGCGACTTTAACATCCCCATCGATGACCCCCTCTCCCAATCGGCCTCTCATCTACTTTCTCAAACTTCTTCATTCCGTCTCTCACAGTTTACTAATTCTCCTACCCATGAAGACGGGAACACTCTGGACCTGGTTTTTGCCAGGCTCTGCTTGCTGGATGACTTGACCAACTCCCCTCTCCCGCTCTCGGACCACAACCTTCTTTCCTTCTCTGTTAAGAATTGTCTCTTAGAGGAATACACGTACCATTAATACCCAGCAGCTTATGGACAATCTCCACACATCTTTAGCCCCCATCTCCTCCTTCTCCTGTCCACACTTGGCATTGTCACACTACAACAATACACTGAAGTGCGCCCTCGATGAAGCAGCTCCTTCTACTCGCAGAAAGATCCCACACAGACAACGGCAGCCCTGGCACACGATGCAAACACGTTTTCTCCAGCGTTGCTCAAGGTGTGCTGAGCGTCAGTGAAGAAAATCTCTTTTAGAAGAGGACTTCATCCACTATCAATTCATGCTCAAAACCTAGAACTCTGCCCTTCATCTGGCCAAACAATCCCATTTCACCACCCTCATCACTTCAATGTCCAACAACCCAAAACGACTTTTCCAAACCGTAAAACTCCCTCCTGAAACCTAAAGCACAGGCCCTCACCACCAACCTCAGCAGTGAGGATCTGGCCACTTATTTCTTGGAAAAAATCAACCACATCCATCAGGACATCTCAGCCCAATCTCCTCAGTGCCTGGATCCCCTTCCCTACCGCACTTCAAGCTCACTAGCCATCTTTGAGCCTGTCACACAAGAAGAGGTTACCCAGCTCCTCGCTTCTTCTCGGCCTACAACCTGCAACAGTGACCCCATTCCTTCACATCTCCTGCAGTCCCTCTCACCGGTGGTCACCACTCACCTGACTAAAAGATTGAACCTCTCTCTTTCTTCAGGTATCCTTTGACTTCAAAAGCCATCCCTGGACCAGAACTGCACTGCTAACTACAGACCGCTCTCTAATCTTCCTTTCATCTCGAAACTCCTGGAACGCTTGCTTCACTCCCGTCTAATCCGCTATCTCTCAGATAACTCTCTCCTCGACCCTTTACAATCTGCTTTCCGCTCCTCCCACTCTACTGAAACTGCCCTCACTAAAGTCTCGAATGATCTACTAACAGCCAAATCCAAAGGTCACTGCTCCCTGCTGATCTCCTGGATCTCTCTGCAGCATTCGACACTGTGGATCACCAGCTCCTCCTCACTATGCTCCGCTCTATTGGCCTCAAGGAAACCGTTCTCTCCTGGTTCTCCTCCTACCTCTCTGACCGCTCCTTCACTGTGTCTTTTGCCGGCTCTTCTTCCCCTCCTCATCCCCTTACTATCGGGGATCCTCAGGGCTCAGTCCTAGGCCCCCTCCTCTTCTCTCTATACACTACCCCTTATTGGACAAACTATCAGCAGATTTGGCTTCCAGTATCATCTCGATGCTGACGACACCCAACTATACTCTTCTTCCCCTGACATCACCCCTACCCTAATACAAAACACCAAGGATTGTTGATCTGCTGGGTCTAGCATCATGTCCCCGCTTAATTGGAAAGTGCTGTGGAATATGTTGGCGCTATAGAAATCAAAATTAGTATTATTATTAGAACAGCTGTATGTAGTGTAGATCATCTCTTCTACCAGCAGTATGTAGTGTAGATCATCTCTTCTTACAGCTGTATGTAGTATATATCATCTCTTTTACCAGCAGTATGTAGTGTAGATCATCTCTTCTACCAGCAGTATGTAGTATATATCATCTCTTCTTACAGCAGTATGTAGTATAGATCATCTCTTCTTACAGCAGTATGTAGTATAGATCATCTCTTCTTACAGCAGTATGTAGTGTAGATCATCTCTTCTTACAGCAGTATGTAGTATAGATCATCTCTTCTACCAGCTGTATGTAGTGTAGATCATCTCTTCTTACAGCTGTATGTAGTATATATCATCTCTTTTACCAGCAGTATGTAGTGTAGATCATCTCTTCTTACAGGTGTATGTAGTGTATATCATCTCTTTTACCAGCAGTATGTAGTATATATCATCTCTTCTTACAGCAGTATGTAGTGTAGATCATCTCTTCTTACAGCAGTATGTAGTGTAGATCATCTCTTCTTCCAGCAGTATGTAGTGTAGATCATCTCTTCTACCAGCAGTATGTAGTGTAGATCATCTCTTCTTACAGCTGTATGTAGTGTAGATCATCTCTTCTTACAGCTGTATGTAGTATAGATCATCTCTTCTTACAGCAGTATGTAGTATATATCATCTCTTCTTACAGGTGTATGTAGTATATATCATCTCTTCTTCCAGCAGTATGTAGTATATATCATCTCTTCTTACAGCAGTATGTAGTGTAGATCATCTCTTCTTACAGCTGTATGTAGTGTAGATCATCTCTTCTTACAGCTGTATGTAGTGTATATCATCTCTTTTACCAGCAGTATGTAGTATATATCATCTCTTCTTACAGCAGTATGTAGTGTATATCATCTCTTCTTACAGCAGTATGTAGTGTAGATCATCTCTTCTTACAGCAGTATGTAGTGTAGATCATCTCTTCTTACAGCAGTATGTAGTGTAGATCATCTCTTCTTACAGCAGTATGTAGTATATATCATCTCTTCTTACAGCTGTATGTAGTGTAGATCATCTCTTCTTACAGCAGTATGTAGTGTAGATCATCTCTTCTTCCAGCTGTATGTAGTGTAGATCATCTCTTCTTACAGCAGTATGTAGTGTAGATCATCTCTTCTTACAGCTGTATGTAGTGTAGATCATCTCTTCTTACAGCAGTATGTAGTGTAGATCATCTCTTCTACCAGCAGTATGTAGTGTAGATCATCTCTTCTACCAGCAGTATGTAGTGTAGATCATCTTTTCTTACAGGTGTATGTAGTATATATCATCTCTTCTTACAGCAGTATGTAGTATATATCATCTCTTCTACCAGCAGTATGTAGTATATATCATCTCTTCTTACAGCTGTATGTAGTGTAGATCATCTCTTCTTACAGCAGTATGTAGTGTAGATCATCTCTTCTTCCAGCAGTATGTAGTGTAGATCATCTCTTCTTCCAGCAGTATGTAGTGTAGATCATCTCTTCTTCCAGCAGTATGTAGTGTAGATCATCTCTTCTACCAGCAGTATGTACATAGTTCCATAGTTCCATAGTTGATAAGGCCGAAAAAAGGCAAGCGTCCATCCAGTTCAGCCTATTTGTTGTGCACTGCAGCTATTCCGCTCTTCCTATACCATGCGGGATAGGCCAATTGACATCACTGATGAAAAATTCACTTCCCGACACCAATCTGGATGAATTAACTATCACTAAGCATAAGATGTAATTTTCTTGTTCTCCAGAAAGGCGTCCAGGCCTCTCTTGAAGTCATTAAGTGAGTTGGACATCACCACTTCCTCTCCCAGAGAGTTCCAGAGTCTCACGGCTCTGAGCGTAAAGAATCCCCTTCTATGCTGGTGCAGGAACCTCCTTTCCTCCAGACGCATAGTGTGCCCCCTCGTCTTTGTCACCATCCTTGGTCTAAACAGGTCATGGGAGAGATCTCTGTACTGCCCCCTGATGTATTTATACATGTTTATGAGGTCTCCCCTAAGCCTTCTCTTTTCCAATGTAACTAGGCCTAATTTTGACAACCTCTCTGGGTATTCTAGTCCCTCCATTCCCTTTCTTACCTTAGTCGCCCTCCTTTGTACCCTCTCTAGCTCCAATATGTCTTTCCTGAGCACCGGAGGCCAGAACTGTGCCCAATATTCTAAGTGCGGCCTTACCAGCGCTTTCTACAGAGGAAGAGCAATGTTCTCATCATATGCCCCTATTCCTCTTCTGATGCATGCCATGACTCTATTTGCCTTGGCAGCTGCTGCCTGACACTGGGCACTCCAATTGAATTTGCTGTTAACCAAGACGCCCAGGTCCTTCTCCATGTCCGATTTCCCCAACGGTTTCCCATTTAATATGTATGGGTGACTGCTGTTTTTCTTTCCCATGTGCATGACCTTACATTTCTCGGCATTGAACCCCATTTGCCATTTTTTGGCCCAACTCCCCAATTGATCAAAATCCTCCTGTAGCTGGGCCCTGTCCTCATCTGTATTAACTACTTTCCAAAGTTTAGTATCATGTGCAAATCTTGCTATTTTACTATGCAACCCTTCCACTAGATCATTACTAAATCTATGAAATAATCTAGGGCCCAAGACAGACCCTTGAGGCCCCCCGCTAGTAACCCTGACACCCCCTGAGCTTACTCCATTGATAACCACCCTCTGCTTTCTATCACTCAGCCAGCTATTTACCCACTTGCACACATTATCCCCCAGACCAAGCATTCTCATTTTATCGACCAACCTTTTGTGTGGCACGGTATGAAACGCTTTGGAGAAGTCCAGGTCTCCAACATCCACTGACTCTCCCCGGTCCAGCTGTGAGCTCACCTCCTCGTAGAAGGCGATCAGGAGCGATCCCTCATGAATCCATGTTGATATGGAGTTAGACAGTTCTTGTCATTAAGATATTCTACAATAGCATCTCTAAGAAATCCTTCAAACAATTTACCCACAACAGACGTTAAGCTGACTGCTCTCTAGTTCCCAGGGTCACTTTTCGACCCCTTTTTGAATCTTGGTCCCACATTTGCTTGGCGCCAGTCTAGTGGGACAGTCCCTGTCCATAAAGAGTGCTTGAATCTAAGATCCAGCGGCCTGTCTATCACATGACTTAATTCTTTTAGTACCCGGGGGTGTATGTCATCTGGGCCTGGTGACTTGTCTATTTTGATATTCTTTAGGCGTTTCTGAGCTTCCTCCTGGGTTAGGTGGGTGATATTTAGCGGAGGATTTACTTTATCACTCTGCATTTCCTCCGATATATTGAGTAGGTTTGCTTTCCCCTCATCGCCCTCTCGGATTTTACCCAGGTTATTTTTCAATGGGCCAACGCCATCAGTTTGAATCGTTTTACTGTTTCTATAGTTAATGAACAGTTTGGGATTGGTTTTACTTTCCTTGGCAATTAGTCTCTCTGTCTCCTCTTTTGCTATTCTTCTTTGTTTCTTCCAGATTGAGTTTTTTTCCCTCTAAGATATTAGCGCTTCCTGTAGTGTGATCATCTCTGATGATCTGATGGTGAAAGGTGTGATACTGTGTGAGGCATAGTGTGTTAGGTCTGTGTCTTTGATCAGGCCTCCACTCCCCTGGTGAGCTGAACAGCTGGCAATTTAGTCCCAAGCAGCTCCCACAATCCCTCTCACCTGATGCTCTAGTCCTTCCTATAAATCTCGATGCATTGTAAGGGGTGCACGTGGTGTGGGGTGCATGCACGTGTCCTTATTCAGCAAAGTGTCCTATTCGACAAGTGTCTCTGACAGTCATTTCAATGGCAGTATGTAGTGTATATCATCTCTCTCCTCTCTTCTTCTTCACACAGGTATTTAATCCATCCATCCGTTTGTGTGCTGTCTGATAAGTGTGAACAGAGTCAGATTCTCTAGCAACATTTTTCCATGGTATTTAATTGTTTGGTCCTGCATCTTTTTGTCTTTTTGTTTCTATTTTCAAATGTTGAAAGCCTTCTCTTTCATTGGTTTCTGGCCTCTGTGTTTATCTTACCTAGCATTGCCTGCTCTAGCCCAGTGCTAATTGGCTAATTACTCAGTATGACCAACTGGTGCTGGCCTCTAGTAGACATTTCATTTCATATATATTCAGCACTGGCTGCAAATAGCACGCGTGCGGGGTCACGCGTGCAATAGATTCGAAGTGCAATAATTACAAGTGCAGTTAGACATGGCAGTTGGACAGGGCAGGAGACAGGGAAGGTGCATAACATTTTCATACAAACATGCTTCTCGGTCACTAATACTGCATTATGCATTAGTCTTATCAATCGGCTTTTTATTTGTTTTCACTGCTGCTTTCTCACATCTCGCCCGCCCTTCAAAACATTCTGTGCACTCTCTCTATATCAGCCCTTCCCTTCTCCCCTCTCCCATGTAGAACTCTGAGGCTCTACTGACATTCCTCACCCACTGCAAACCATCCACTACCTCCATACAGCACTCAAAACGTTCAGACAAATCATTGCACCACCTGATCTTTCTCTTCTTTCTCCTTTTACTAGTCGCAGGCGACATCTCCCCCAACCCTGGGCCCCCCTCCACTAGCGTACACCACTCTCCTCCAGCTGCATATAGAAACCCTGCTAATCTTATTAACGTTCAGTGCATGCCCTCTCCTATTGATTTCCATTGCGCTCTCTGCAACGCACGGTCTGTGTGGAACAAACTAACTTACATCCATGATTTTTTCCTCTCTAATTCTCTTACCCTTCTGGCTAGCACAGAAACCTGGATTCAGCAGCTAGACACCACCGCTGCTGCTGCTCTCTCGTTTGGTGGGCTGAAATTTTCACATACCGCCAGACATGGCAACAGACAGGGTGGAGGGGTTGGTCTGCTCCTTTCCTCACAATGTGCTTTCCAGGTCATCCCCCCGGTTCCCTCACTTAGGTTTCCTTCCTTTGAAGTCCACACCATCACACTCTTTAAACCCTTCTCCCTGTGAGTGGCAGTCGGGGATCGCCCTCCAGGCTCCCCCCGCCACTTCTTGGATCACTTTGCCACCTGGCTTCCTCACTTTCTATCCTCTGACATCCCCACCCTCATCATGGGCGACTTTAACATCCCCATCGATGACCCCCTCTCCCAATCGGCCTCTCATCTACTTTCTCAAACTTCTTCATTCCGTCTCTCACAGTTTACTAATTCTCCTACCCATGAAGACGGGAACACTCTGGACCTGGTTTTTGCCAGGCTCTGCTTGCTGGATGACTTGACCAACTCCCCTCTCCCGCTCTCGGACCACAACCTTCTTTCCTTCTCTGTTAAGAATTGTCTCTTAGAGGAATACACGTACCATTAATACCCAGCAGCTTATGGACAATCTCCACACATCTTTAGCCCCCATCTCCTCCTTCTCCTGTCCACACTTGGCATTGTCACACTACAACAATACACTGAAGTGCGCCCTCGATGAAGCAGCTCCTTCTACTCGCAGAAAGATCCCACACAGACAACGGCAGCCCTGGCACACGATGCAAACACGTTTTCTCCAGCGTTGCTCAAGGTGTGCTGAGCGTCAGTGAAGAAAATCTCTTTTAGAAGAGGACTTCATCCACTATCAATTCATGCTCAAAACCTAGAACTCTGCCCTTCATCTGGCCAAACAATCCCATTTCACCACCCTCATCACTTCAATGTCCAACAACCCAAAACGACTTTTCCAAACCGTAAAACTCCCTCCTGAAACCTAAAGCACAGGCCCTCACCACCAACCTCAGCAGTGAGGATCTGGCCACTTATTTCTTGGAAAAAATCAACCACATCCATCAGGACATCTCAGCCCAATCTCCTCAGTGCCTGGATCCCCTTCCCTACCGCACTTCAAGCTCACTAGCCATCTTTGAGCCTGTCACACAAGAAGAGGTTACCCAGCTCCTCGCTTCTTCTCGGCCTACAACCTGCAACAGTGACCCCATTCCTTCACATCTCCTGCAGTCCCTCTCACCGGTGGTCACCACTCACCTGACTAAAAGATTGAACCTCTCTCTTTCTTCAGGTATCCTTTGACTTCAAAAGCCATCCCTGGACCAGAACTGCACTGCTAACTACAGACCGCTCTCTAATCTTCCTTTCATCTCGAAACTCCTGGAACGCTTGCTTCACTCCCGTCTAATCCGCTATCTCTCAGATAACTCTCTCCTCGACCCTTTACAATCTGCTTTCCGCTCCTCCCACTCTACTGAAACTGCCCTCACTAAAGTCTCGAATGATCTACTAACAGCCAAATCCAAAGGTCACTGCTCCCTGCTGATCTCCTGGATCTCTCTGCAGCATTCGACACTGTGGATCACCAGCTCCTCCTCACTATGCTCCGCTCTATTGGCCTCAAGGAAACCGTTCTCTCCTGGTTCTCCTCCTACCTCTCTGACCGCTCCTTCACTGTGTCTTTTGCCGGCTCTTCTTCCCCTCCTCATCCCCTTACTATCGGGGATCCTCAGGGCTCAGTCCTAGGCCCCCTCCTCTTCTCTCTATACACTACCCCTTATTGGACAAACTATCAGCAGATTTGGCTTCCAGTATCATCTCGATGCTGACGACACCCAACTATACTCTTCTTCCCCTGACATCACCCCTACCCTAATACAAAACACCAAGGATTGTTGATCTGCTGGGTCTAGCATCATGTCCCCGCTTAATTGGAAAGTGCTGTGGAATATGTTGGCGCTATAGAAATCAAAATTAGTATTCTTATTAGAACAGCTGTATGTAGTGTAGATCATCTCTTCTACCAGCAGTATGTAGTGTAGATCATCTCTTCTTACAGCAGTATGTAGTGTAGATCATCTCTTCTAACAGCAGTATGTAGTGTATATCATCTCTTTTACCAGCTGTATGTAGTATATATCATCTCTTCTTACAGCTGTATGTAGTATATATCATCTCTTCTTACAGCTGTATGTAGTGTATATCATCTCTTCTTACAGCTGTATGTAGTGTATATCATCTCTTCTTACAGCAGTATGTAGTATAGATCATCTCTTCTTACAGCTGTATGTAGTATATATCATCTCTTCTTACAGGTGTATGTAGTGTAGATCATCTCTTCTTACAGGTGTATGTAGTGTATATCATCTCTTTTACCAGCAGTATGTAGTATATATCATCTCTTCTTCCAGCAGTATGTAGTATAGATCATCTCTTCTTACAGCAGTATGTAGTGTAGATCATCTCTTCTTACAGCAGTATGTAGTATATATCATCTCTTCTTACAGCTGTATGTAGTGTATATCATCTCTTCTTACAGCTGTATGTAGTGTATATCATCTCTTCTTACAGCTGTATGTAGTGTATATCATCTCTTCTACCAGCAGTATGTAGTGTATATCATCTCTTCTTACAGCAGTATGTAGTGTAGATCATCTCTTCTTACAGCAGTATGTAGTGTAGATCATCTCTTCTTACAGCTGTATGTAGTGTATATCATCTCTTCTTACAGCTGTATGTAGTGTATATCATCTCTTCTAACAGCTGTATGTAGTGTATATCATCTCTTCTTACAGCTGTATGTAGTGTATATCATCTCTTCTTACAGCTGTATGTAGTGTATATCATCTCTTCTTACAGCTGTATGTAGTATATATCATCTCTTCTTACAGGTGTATGTAGTGTAGATCATCTCTTCTTACAGCTGTATGTAGTGTATATCATCTCTTCTTACAGCTGTATGTAGTGTATATCATCTCTTCTAACAGCTGTATGTAGTATATATCATCTCTTCTTACAGCTGTATGTAGTGTATATCATCTCTTCTTACAGCTGTATGTAGTGTATATCATCTCTTCTAACAGCTGTATGTAGTGTATATCATCTCTTCTTACAGCTGTATGTAGTGTATATCATCTCTTCTTACAGCTGTATGTAGTGTATATCATCTCTTCTTACAGCTGTATGTAGTGTATATCATCTCTTCTTACAGGTGTATGTAGTGTATATCATCTCTTCTAACAGCTGTATGTAGTATATATCATCTCTTCTTACAGCTGTATGTAGTGTATATCATCTCTTCTTACAGCTGTATGTAGTGTATATCATCTCTTCTAACAGCTGTATGTAGTGTATATCATCTCTTCTTACAGCTGTATGTAGTGTATATCATCTCTTCTTACAGCTGTATGTAGTGTATATCATCTCTTCTTACAGCTGTATGTAGTGTATATCATCTCTTCTTACAGCTGTATGTAGTGTATATCATCTCTTCTTACAGCTGTATGTAGTGTATATCATCTCTTCTAACAGCTGTATGTAGTGTATATCATCTCTTCTTACAGCTGTATGTAGTGTATATCATCTCTTCTTACAGCTGTATGTAGTGTATATCATCTCTTCTTACAGCTGTATGTAGTGTATATCATCTCTTCTTACAGCTGTATGTAGTATATATCATCTCTTCTTACAGGTGTATGTAGTGTAGATCATCTCTTCTTACAGCTGTATGTAGTGTATATCATCTCTTCTTACAGCTGTATGTAGTGTATATCATCTCTTCTAACAGCTGTATGTAGTATATATCATCTCTTCTTACAGCTGTATGTAGTGTATATCATCTCTTCTTACAGCTGTATGTAGTGTATATCATCTCTTCTAACAGCTGTATGTAGTGTATATCATCTCTTCTTACAGCTGTATGTAGTGTATATCATCTCTTCTTACAGCTGTATGTAGTGTATATCATCTCTTCTTACAGCTGTATGTAGTGTATATCATCTCTTCTTACAGCTGTATGTAGTATATATCATCTCTTCTTACAGCTGTATGTAGTATATATCATCTCTTCTTACAGCTGTATGTAGTATATATCATCTCTTCTTACAGGTGTATGTAGTGTAGATCATCTCTTCTTACAGCTGTATGTAGTGTATATCATCTCTTCTTACAGCTGTATGTAGTGTATATCATCTCTTCTTACAGCTGTATGTAGTATATATCATCTCTTCTTACAGCTGTATGTAGTGTATATCATCTCTTCTTACAGCTGTATGTAGTGTATATCATCTCTTCTACCAGCAGTATGTAGTATATATCATCTCTTCTTACAGCTGTATGTAGTGTAGATCATCTCTTCTTACAGCTGTATGTAGTGTATATCATCTCTTCTTACAGCTGTATGTAGTGTATATCATCTCTTCTACCAGCAGTATGTAGTATATATCATCTCTTCTTACAGCTGTATGTAGTGTAGATCATCTCTTCTTACAGCTGTATGTAGTGTATATCATCTCTTCTTACAGCTGTATGTAGTATATATCATCTCTTCTTACAGCAGTATGTAGTGTATATCATCTCTTCTTACAGCTGTATGTAGTGTATATCATCTCTTCTTACAGCTGTATGTAGTGTATATCATCTCTTCTTACAGCAGTATGTAGTATATATCATCTCTTCTTACAGCTGTATGTAGTATATATCATCTCTTCTTACAGGTGTATGTAGTGTAGATCATCTCTTCTTACAGGTGTATGTAGTGTATATCATCTCTTTTACCAGCAGTATGTAGTATATATCATCTCTTCTTACAGCAGTATGTAGTGTAGATCATCTCTTCTTACAGCAGTATGTAGTGTAGATCATCTCTTCTTCCAGCAGTATGTAGTGTAGATCATCTCTTCTACCAGCAGTATGTAGTGTAGATCATCTCTTCTTACAGCTGTATGTAGTGTAGATCATCTCTTCTTACAGCTGTATGTAGTATAGATCATCTCTTCTTACAGCAGTATGTAGTATATATCATCTCTTCTTACAGGTGTATGTAGTATATATCATCTCTTCTTCCAGCAGTATGTAGTATATATCATCTCTTCTTACAGCAGTATGTAGTGTAGATCATCTCTTCTTACAGCTGTATGTAGTGTAGATCATCTCTTCTTACAGCTGTATGTAGTGTATATCATCTCTTTTACCAGCAGTATGTAGTATATATCATCTCTTCTTACAGCAGTATGTAGTGTATATCATCTCTTCTTACAGCAGTATGTAGTGTAGATCATCTCTTCTTACAGCAGTATGTAGTGTAGATCATCTCTTCTTACAGCAGTATGTAGTGTAGATCATCTCTTCTACCAGCAGTATGTAGTATATATCATCTCTTCTACCAGCTGTATGTAGTGTATATCATCTCTTTTACCAGCAGTATGTAGTATATATCATCTCTTCTTACAGCAGTATGTAGTGTATATCATCTCTTCTTCCAGCAGTATGTAGTGTAGATCATCTCTTCTTCCAGCAGTATGTAGTATATATCATCTCTTCTTACAGCTGTATGTAGTGTAGATCATCTCTTCTTACAGCAGTATGTAGTGTAGATCATCTCTTCTTCCAGCTGTATGTAGTGTAGATCATCTCTTCTTACAGCAGTATGTAGTGTAGATCATCTCTTCTTACAGCTGTATGTAGTGTAGATCATCTCTTCTTACAGCAGTATGTAGTGTAGATCATCTCTTCTACCAGCAGTATGTAGTGTAGATCATCTCTTCTACCAGCAGTATGTAGTGTAGATCATCTTTTCTTACAGGTGTATGTAGTATATATCATCTCTTCTTACAGCAGTATGTAGTATATATCATCTCTTCTACCAGCAGTATGTAGTATATATCATCTCTTCTTACAGCTGTATGTAGTGTAGATCATCTCTTCTTACAGCAGTATGTAGTGTAGATCATCTCTTCTTCCAGCAGTATGTAGTGTAGATCATCTCTTCTTCCAGCAGTATGTAGTGTAGATCATCTCTTCTTCCAGCAGTATGTAGTGTAGATCATCTCTTCTACCAGCAGTATGTACATAGTTCCATAGTTCCATAGTTGATAAGGCCGAAAAAAGGCAAGCGTCCATCCAGTTCAGCCTATTTGTTGTGCACTGCAGCTATTCCGCTCTTCCTATACCATGCGGGATAGGCCAATTGACATCACTGATGAAAAATTCACTTCCCGACACCAATCTGGATGAATTAACTATCACTAAGCATAAGATGTAATTTTCTTGTTCTCCAGAAAGGCGTCCAGGCCTCTCTTGAAGTCATTAAGTGAGTTGGACATCACCACTTCCTCTCCCAGAGAGTTCCAGAGTCTCACGGCTCTGAGCGTAAAGAATCCCCTTCTATGCTGGTGCAGGAACCTCCTTTCCTCCAGACGCATAGTGTGCCCCCTCGTCTTTGTCACCATCCTTGGTCTAAACAGGTCATGGGAGAGATCTCTGTACTGCCCCCTGATGTATTTATACATGTTTATGAGGTCTCCCCTAAGCCTTCTCTTTTCCAATGTAACTAGGCCTAATTTTGACAACCTCTCTGGGTATTCTAGTCCCTCCATTCCCTTTCTTACCTTAGTCGCCCTCCTTTGTACCCTCTCTAGCTCCAATATGTCTTTCCTGAGCACCGGAGGCCAGAACTGTGCCCAATATTCTAAGTGCGGCCTTACCAGCGCTTTCTACAGAGGAAGAGCAATGTTCTCATCATATGCCCCTATTCCTCTTCTGATGCATGCCATGACTCTATTTGCCTTGGCAGCTGCTGCCTGACACTGGGCACTCCAATTGAATTTGCTGTTAACCAAGACGCCCAGGTCCTTCTCCATGTCCGATTTCCCCAACGGTTTCCCATTTAATATGTATGGGTGACTGCTGTTTTTCTTTCCCATGTGCATGACCTTACATTTCTCGGCATTGAACCCCATTTGCCATTTTTTGGCCCAACTCCCCAATTGATCAAAATCCTCCTGTAGCTGGGCCCTGTCCTCATCTGTATTAACTACTTTCCAAAGTTTAGTATCATGTGCAAATCTTGCTATTTTACTATGCAACCCTTCCACTAGATCATTACTAAATCTATGAAATAATCTAGGGCCCAAGACAGACCCTTGAGGCCCCCCGCTAGTAACCCTGACACCCCCTGAGCTTACTCCATTGATAACCACCCTCTGCTTTCTATCACTCAGCCAGCTATTTACCCACTTGCACACATTATCCCCCAGACCAAGCATTCTCATTTTATCGACCAACCTTTTGTGTGGCACGGTATGAAACGCTTTGGAGAAGTCCAGGTCTCCAACATCCACTGACTCTCCCCGGTCCAGCTGTGAGCTCACCTCCTCGTAGAAGGCGATCAGGAGCGATCCCTCATGAATCCATGTTGATATGGAGTTAGACAGTTCTTGTCATTAAGATATTCTACAATAGCATCTCTAAGAAATCCTTCAAACAATTTACCCACAACAGACGTTAAGCTGACTGCTCTCTAGTTCCCAGGGTCACTTTTCGACCCCTTTTTGAATCTTGGTCCCACATTTGCTTGGCGCCAGTCTAGTGGGACAGTCCCTGTCCATAAAGAGTGCTTGAATCTAAGATCCAGCGGCCTGTCTATCACATGACTTAATTCTTTTAGTACCCGGGGGTGTATGTCATCTGGGCCTGGTGACTTGTCTATTTTGATATTCTTTAGGCGTTTCTGAGCTTCCTCCTGGGTTAGGTGGGTGATATTTAGCGGAGGATTTACTTTATCACTCTGCATTTCCTCCGATATATTGAGTAGGTTTGCTTTCCCCTCATCGCCCTCTCGGATTTTACCCAGGTTATTTTTCAATGGGCCAACGCCATCAGTTTGAATCGTTTTACTGTTTCTATAGTTAATGAACAGTTTGGGATTGGTTTTACTTTCCTTGGCAATTAGTCTCTCTGTCTCCTCTTTTGCTATTCTTCTTTGTTTCTTCCAGATTGAGTTTTTTTCCCTCTAAGATATTAGCGCTTCCTGTAGTGTGATCATCTCTGATGATCTGATGGTGAAAGGTGTGATACTGTGTGAGGCATAGTGTGTTAGGTCTGTGTCTTTGATCAGGCCTCCACTCCCCTGGTGAGCTGAACAGCTGGCAATTTAGTCCCAAGCAGCTCCCACAATCCCTCTCACCTGATGCTCTAGTCCTTCCTATAAATCTCGATGCATTGTAAGGGGTGCACGTGGTGTGGGGTGCATGCACGTGTCCTTATTCAGCAAAGTGTCCTATTCGACAAGTGTCTCTGACAGTCATTTCAATGGCAGTATGTAGTGTATATCATCTCTCTCCTCTCTTCTTCTTCACACAGGTATTTAATCCATCCATCCGTTTGTGTGCTGTCTGATAAGTGTGAACAGAGTCAGATTCTCTAGCAACATTTTTCCATGGTATTTAATTGTTTGGTCCTGCATCTTTTTGTCTTTTTGTTTCTATTTTCAAATGTTGAAAGCCTTCTCTTTCATTGGTTTCTGGCCTCTGTGTTTATCTTACCTAGCATTGCCTGCTCTAGCCCAGTGCTAATTGGCTAATTACTCAGTATGACCAACTGGTGCTGGCCTCTAGTAGACATTTCATTTCATATATATTCAGCACTGGCTGCAAATAGCACGCGTGCGGGGTCACGCGTGCAATAGATTCGAAGTGCAATAATTACAAGTGCAGTTAGACATGGCAGTTGGACAGGGCAGGAGACAGGGAAGGTGCATAACATTTTCATACAAACATGCTTCTCGGTCACTAATACTGCATTATGCATTAGTCTTATCAATCGGCTTTTTATTTGTTTTCACTGCTGCTTTCTCACATCTCGCCCGCCCTTCAAAACATTCTGTGCACTCTCTCTATATCAGCCCTTCCCTTCTCCCCTCTCCCATGTAGAACTCTGAGGCTCTACTGACATTCCTCACCCACTGCAAACCATCCACTACCTCCATACAGCACTCAAAACGTTCAGACAAATCATTGCACCACCTGATCTTTCTCTTCTTTCTCCTTTTACTAGTCGCAGGCGACATCTCCCCCAACCCTGGGCCCCCCTCCACTAGCGTACACCACTCTCCTCCAGCTGCATATAGAAACCCTGCTAATCTTATTAACGTTCAGTGCATGCCCTCTCCTATTGATTTCCATTGCGCTCTCTGCAACGCACGGTCTGTGTGGAACAAACTAACTTACATCCATGATTTTTTCCTCTCTAATTCTCTTACCCTTCTGGCTAGCACAGAAACCTGGATTCAGCAGCTAGACACCACCGCTGCTGCTGCTCTCTCGTTTGGTGGGCTGAAATTTTCACATACCGCCAGACATGGCAACAGACAGGGTGGAGGGGTTGGTCTGCTCCTTTCCTCACAATGTGCTTTCCAGGTCATCCCCCCGGTTCCCTCACTTAGGTTTCCTTCCTTTGAAGTCCACACCATCACACTCTTTAAACCCTTCTCCCTGTGAGTGGCAGTCGGGGATCGCCCTCCAGGCTCCCCCCGCCACTTCTTGGATCACTTTGCCACCTGGCTTCCTCACTTTCTATCCTCTGACATCCCCACCCTCATCATGGGCGACTTTAACATCCCCATCGATGACCCCCTCTCCCAATCGGCCTCTCATCTACTTTCTCAAACTTCTTCATTCCGTCTCTCACAGTTTACTAATTCTCCTACCCATGAAGACGGGAACACTCTGGACCTGGTTTTTGCCAGGCTCTGCTTGCTGGATGACTTGACCAACTCCCCTCTCCCGCTCTCGGACCACAACCTTCTTTCCTTCTCTGTTAAGAATTGTCTCTTAGAGGAATACACGTACCATTAATACCCAGCAGCTTATGGACAATCTCCACACATCTTTAGCCCCCATCTCCTCCTTCTCCTGTCCACACTTGGCATTGTCACACTACAACAATACACTGAAGTGCGCCCTCGATGAAGCAGCTCCTTCTACTCGCAGAAAGATCCCACACAGACAACGGCAGCCCTGGCACACGATGCAAACACGTTTTCTCCAGCGTTGCTCAAGGTGTGCTGAGCGTCAGTGAAGAAAATCTCTTTTAGAAGAGGACTTCATCCACTATCAATTCATGCTCAAAACCTAGAACTCTGCCCTTCATCTGGCCAAACAATCCCATTTCACCACCCTCATCACTTCAATGTCCAACAACCCAAAACGACTTTTCCAAACCGTAAAACTCCCTCCTGAAACCTAAAGCACAGGCCCTCACCACCAACCTCAGCAGTGAGGATCTGGCCACTTATTTCTTGGAAAAAATCAACCACATCCATCAGGACATCTCAGCCCAATCTCCTCAGTGCCTGGATCCCCTTCCCTACCGCACTTCAAGCTCACTAGCCATCTTTGAGCCTGTCACACAAGAAGAGGTTACCCAGCTCCTCGCTTCTTCTCGGCCTACAACCTGCAACAGTGACCCCATTCCTTCACATCTCCTGCAGTCCCTCTCACCGGTGGTCACCACTCACCTGACTAAAAGATTGAACCTCTCTCTTTCTTCAGGTATCCTTTGACTTCAAAAGCCATCCCTGGACCAGAACTGCACTGCTAACTACAGACCGCTCTCTAATCTTCCTTTCATCTCGAAACTCCTGGAACGCTTGCTTCACTCCCGTCTAATCCGCTATCTCTCAGATAACTCTCTCCTCGACCCTTTACAATCTGCTTTCCGCTCCTCCCACTCTACTGAAACTGCCCTCACTAAAGTCTCGAATGATCTACTAACAGCCAAATCCAAAGGTCACTGCTCCCTGCTGATCTCCTGGATCTCTCTGCAGCATTCGACACTGTGGATCACCAGCTCCTCCTCACTATGCTCCGCTCTATTGGCCTCAAGGAAACCGTTCTCTCCTGGTTCTCCTCCTACCTCTCTGACCGCTCCTTCACTGTGTCTTTTGCCGGCTCTTCTTCCCCTCCTCATCCCCTTACTATCGGGGATCCTCAGGGCTCAGTCCTAGGCCCCCTCCTCTTCTCTCTATACACTACCCCTTATTGGACAAACTATCAGCAGATTTGGCTTCCAGTATCATCTCGATGCTGACGACACCCAACTATACTCTTCTTCCCCTGACATCACCCCTACCCTAATACAAAACACCAAGGATTGTTGATCTGCTGGGTCTAGCATCATGTCCCCGCTTAATTGGAAAGTGCTGTGGAATATGTTGGCGCTATAGAAATCAAAATTAGTATTCTTATTAGAACAGCTGTATGTAGTGTAGATCATCTCTTCTACCAGCAGTATGTAGTGTAGATCATCTCTTCTTACAGCAGTATGTAGTGTAGATCATCTCTTCTAACAGCTGTATGTAGTGTATATCATCTCTTCTTCCAGCAGTATGTAGTGTAGATCATCTCTTCTTACAGCTGTATGTAGTGTATATCATCTCTTCTTACAGCAGTATGTAGTATATATCATCTCTTCTTACAGCAGTATGTAGTGTAGATCATCTCTTCTTACAGCAGTATGTAGTGTAGATCATCTCTTCTTACAGCAGTATGTAGTGTAGATCATCTCTTCTTACAGCAGTATGTAGTGTATATCATCTCTTCTTACAGCTGTATGTAGTGTATATCATCTCTTCTTACAGCTGTATGTAGTATATATCATCTCTTCTTACAGCAGTATGTAGTATATATCATCTCTTCTTACAGCTGTATGTAGTGTATATCATCTCTTCTTACAGCAGTATGTAGTGTAGATCATCTCTTCTTACAGCTGTATGTAGTGTAGATCATCTCTTCTTACAGCTGTATGTAGTGTAGATCATCTCTTCTTACAGCTGTATGTAGTATATATCATCTCTTCTTACAGCAGTATGTAGTATATATCATCTCTTCTTACAGCTGTATGTAGTATATATCATCTCTTCTTACAGCAGTATGTAGTATATATCATCTCTTCTTACAGCTGTATGTAGTATATATCATCTCTTCTTACAGCTGTATGTAGTGTATATCATCTCTTCTTACAGCTGTATGTAGTGTATATCATCTCTTCTTACAGCTGTATGTAGTGTATATCATCTCTTCTTCCAGCAGTATGTAGTATAGATCATCTCTTCTTACAGCTGTATGTAGTGTATATCATCTCTTCTTACAGCTGTATGTAGTGTATATCATCTCTTCTTACAGCTGTATGTAGTGTAGATCATCTCTTCTTACAGCAGTATGTAGTGTAGATCATCTCTTCTTCCAGCAGTATGTAGTATATATCATCTCTTCTTACAGCTGTATGTAGTGTATATCATCTCTTCTTCCAGCAGTATGTAGTATATATCATCTCTTCTTACAGCAGTATGTAGTGTATATCATCTCTTCTTACAGCAGTATGTAGTGTAGATCATCTCTTCTTACAGCAGTATGTAGTGTAGATCATCTCTTCTTACAGCAGTATGTAGTGTAGATCATCTCTTCTACCAGCAGTATGTAGTATATATCATCTCTTCTACCAGCTGTATGTAGTGTATATCATCTCTTTTACCAGCAGTATGTAGTATATATCATCTCTTCTTACAGCAGTATGTAGTGTATATCATCTCTTCTTCCAGCAGTATGTAGTGTAGATCATCTCTTCTTACAGCAGTATGTAGTATATATCATCTCTTCTTACAGCTGTATGTAGTGTAGATCATCTCTTCTTACAGCAGTATGTAGTGTAGATCATCTCTTCTTCCAGCTGTATGTAGTGTAGATCATCTCTTCTTACAGCAGTATGTAGTGTAGATCATCTCTTCTTACAGCTGTATGTAGTGTAGATCATCTCTTCTTACAGCAGTATGTAGTGTAGATCATCTCTTCTACCAGCAGTATGTAGTGTAGATCATCTCTTCTACCAGCAGTATGTAGTGTAGATCATCTTTTCTTACAGGTGTATGTAGTATATATCATCTCTTCTTACAGCAGTATGTAGTATATATCATCTCTTCTACCAGCAGTATGTAGTATATATCATCTCTTCTTACAGCTGTATGTAGTGTAGATCATCTCTTCTTACAGCAGTATGTAGTGTAGATCATCTCTTCTTCCAGCAGTATGTAGTGTAGATCATCTCTTCTTCCAGCAGTATGTAGTATATATCATCTCTTCTTACAGCTGTATGTAGTGTAGATCATCTCTTCTTACAGCTGTATGTAGTGTATATCATCTCTTCTTACAGCTGTATGTAGTGTATATCATCTCTTCTTACAGCAGTATGTAGTGTATATCATCTCTTCTTACAGCAGTATGTAGTGTATATCATCTCTTCTTACAGCAGTATGTAGTATATATCATCTCTTCTTACAGCTGTATGTAGTATATATCATCTCTTCTTACAGGTGTATGTAGTGTAGATCATCTCTTCTTACAGGTGTATGTAGTGTATATCATCTCTTTTACCAGCAGTATGTAGTATATATCATCTCTTCTTACAGCAGTATGTAGTGTAGATCATCTCTTCTTACAGCAGTATGTAGTGTAGATCATCTCTTCTTACAGCTGTATGTAGTGTAGATCATCTCTTCTTACAGCAGTATGTAGTGTAGATCATCTCTTCTACCAGCAGTATGTAGTGTAGATCATCTCTTCTACCAGCAGTATGTAGTGTAGATCATCTTTTCTTACAGGTGTATGTAGTATATATCATCTCTTCTTACAGCTGTATGTAGTGTATATCATCTCTTCTTACAGCTGTATGTAGTGTATATCATCTCTTCTTCCAGCAGTATGTAGTATAGATCATCTCTTCTTCCAGCAGTATGTAGTATATATCATCTCTTCTTACAGCTGTATGTAGTGTAGATCATCTCTTCTTCCAGCAGTATGTAGTATAGATCATCTCTTCTTCCAGCAGTATGTAGTATATATCATCTCTTCTTACAGCTGTATGTAGTGTAGATCATCTCTTCTTACAGCTGTATGTAGTGTAGATCATCTCTTCTTACAGCTGTATGTAGTGTATATCATCTCTTTTACCAGCAGTATGTAGTATATATCATCTCTTCTTACAGCAGTATGTAGTATATATCATCTCTTCTACCAGCAGTATGTAGTATATATCATCTCTTCTTACAGCTGTATGTAGTGTAGATCATCTCTTCTTACAGCTGTATGTAGTGTAGATCATCTCTTCTTACAGCTGTATGTAGTGTATATCATCTCTTTTACCAGCAGTATGTAGTATATATCATCTCTTCTTACAGCTGTATGTAGTGTATATCATCTGTTAGAACAGCTGTATGTAGTGTATATCATCTCTTCTAACAGCTGTATGTAGTGTATATCATCTCTTCTTACAGCTGTATGTAGTGTAGATCATCTCTTCTTACAGCTGTATGTAGTGTATATCATCTCTTTTACCAGCAGTATGTAGTATATATCATCTCTTCTTACAGCTGTATGTAGTGTATATCATCTGTTAGAACAGCTGTATGTAGTGTATATCATCTCTTCTTACAGCTGTATGTAGTGTAGATCATCTCTTCTTACAGCTGTATGTAGTGTAGATCATCTCTTCTTACAGCTGTATGTAGTGTATATCATCTCTTTTACCAGCAGTATGTAGTATATATCATCTCTTCTTACAGCAGTATGTAGTGTAGATCATCTCTTCTTACAGCTGTATGTAGTGTATATCATCTCTTCTTACAGCAGTATGTAGTATATATCATCTCTTCTTCCAGCAGTATGTAGTGTAGATCATCTCTTCTTACAGCAGTATGTAGTGTAGATCATCTCTTCTTCCAGCAGTATGTAGTGTAGATCATCTCTTCTACCAGCAGTATGTAGTGTAGATCATCTCTTCTTACAGCTGTATGTAGTGTAGATCATCTCTTCTTACAGCTGTATGTAGTATAGATCATCTCTTCTTACAGCAGTATGTAGTATATATCATCTCTTCTTACAGGTGTATGTAGTATATATCATCTCTTCTTCCAGCAGTATGTAGTATATATCATCTCTTCTTACAGCAGTATGTAGTGTAGATCATCTCTTCTTACAGCTGTATGTAGTGTAGATCATCTCTTCTTACAGCTGTATGTAGTGTATATCATCTCTTTTACCAGCAGTATGTAGTATATATCATCTCTTCTTACAGCAGTATGTAGTGTATATCATCTCTTCTTACAGCAGTATGTAGTGTAGATCATCTCTTCTTACAGCAGTATGTAGTGTAGATCATCTCTTCTTACAGCTGTATGTAGTGTAGATCATCTCTTCTTACAGCTGTATGTAGTGTATATCATCTCTTTTACCAGCAGTATGTAGTATATATCATCTCTTCTTACAGCAGTATGTAGTGTATATCATCTCTTCTTACAGCAGTATGTAGTGTAGATCATCTCTTCTTACAGCAGTATGTAGTGTAGATCATCTCTTCTTACAGCAGTATGTAGTGTAGATCATCTCTTCTACCAGCAGTATGTAGTATATATCATCTCTTCTACCAGCTGTATGTAGTGTATATCATCTCTTTTACCAGCAGTATGTAGTATATATCATCTCTTCTTACAGCAGTATGTAGTGTATATCATCTCTTCTTCCAGCAGTATGTAGTGTAGATCATCTCTTCTTACAGCAGTATGTAGTATATATCATCTCTTCTTACAGCTGTATGTAGTGTAGATCATCTCTTCTTACAGCAGTATGTAGTGTAGATCATCTCTTCTTCCAGCTGTATGTAGTGTAGATCATCTCTTCTTACAGCAGTATGTAGTGTAGATCATCTCTTCTTACAGCTGTATGTAGTGTAGATCATCTCTTCTTACAGCAGTATGTAGTGTAGATCATCTCTTCTACCAGCAGTATGTAGTGTAGATCATCTCTTCTACCAGCAGTATGTAGTGTAGATCATCTTTTCTTACAGGTGTATGTAGTATATATCATCTCTTCTTACAGCAGTATGTAGTATATATCATCTCTTCTACCAGCAGTATGTAGTATATATCATCTCTTCTTACAGCTGTATGTAGTGTAGATCATCTCTTCTTACAGCAGTATGTAGTGTAGATCATCTCTTCTTCCAGCAGTATGTAGTGTAGATCATCTCTTCTTCCAGCAGTATGTAGTGTAGATCATCTCTTCTTCCAGCAGTATGTAGTGTAGATCATCTCTTCTACCAGCAGTATGTACATAGTTCCATAGTTCCATAGTTGATAAGGCCGAAAAAAGGCAAGCGTCCATCCAGTTCAGCCTATTTGTTGTGCACTGCAGCTATTCCGCTCTTCCTATACCATGCGGGATAGGCCAATTGACATCACTGATGAAAAATTCACTTCCCGACACCAATCTGGATGAATTAACTATCACTAAGCATAAGATGTAATTTTCTTGTTCTCCAGAAAGGCGTCCAGGCCTCTCTTGAAGTCATTAAGTGAGTTGGACATCACCACTTCCTCTCCCAGAGAGTTCCAGAGTCTCACGGCTCTGAGCGTAAAGAATCCCCTTCTATGCTGGTGCAGGAACCTCCTTTCCTCCAGACGCATAGTGTGCCCCCTCGTCTTTGTCACCATCCTTGGTCTAAACAGGTCATGGGAGAGATCTCTGTACTGCCCCCTGATGTATTTATACATGTTTATGAGGTCTCCCCTAAGCCTTCTCTTTTCCAATGTAACTAGGCCTAATTTTGACAACCTCTCTGGGTATTCTAGTCCCTCCATTCCCTTTCTTACCTTAGTCGCCCTCCTTTGTACCCTCTCTAGCTCCAATATGTCTTTCCTGAGCACCGGAGGCCAGAACTGTGCCCAATATTCTAAGTGCGGCCTTACCAGCGCTTTCTACAGAGGAAGAGCAATGTTCTCATCATATGCCCCTATTCCTCTTCTGATGCATGCCATGACTCTATTTGCCTTGGCAGCTGCTGCCTGACACTGGGCACTCCAATTGAATTTGCTGTTAACCAAGACGCCCAGGTCCTTCTCCATGTCCGATTTCCCCAACGGTTTCCCATTTAATATGTATGGGTGACTGCTGTTTTTCTTTCCCATGTGCATGACCTTACATTTCTCGGCATTGAACCCCATTTGCCATTTTTTGGCCCAACTCCCCAATTGATCAAAATCCTCCTGTAGCTGGGCCCTGTCCTCATCTGTATTAACTACTTTCCAAAGTTTAGTATCATGTGCAAATCTTGCTATTTTACTATGCAACCCTTCCACTAGATCATTACTAAATCTATGAAATAATCTAGGGCCCAAGACAGACCCTTGAGGCCCCCCGCTAGTAACCCTGACACCCCCTGAGCTTACTCCATTGATAACCACCCTCTGCTTTCTATCACTCAGCCAGCTATTTACCCACTTGCACACATTATCCCCCAGACCAAGCATTCTCATTTTATCGACCAACCTTTTGTGTGGCACGGTATGAAACGCTTTGGAGAAGTCCAGGTCTCCAACATCCACTGACTCTCCCCGGTCCAGCTGTGAGCTCACCTCCTCGTAGAAGGCGATCAGGAGCGATCCCTCATGAATCCATGTTGATATGGAGTTAGACAGTTCTTGTCATTAAGATATTCTACAATAGCATCTCTAAGAAATCCTTCAAACAATTTACCCACAACAGACGTTAAGCTGACTGCTCTCTAGTTCCCAGGGTCACTTTTCGACCCCTTTTTGAATCTTGGTCCCACATTTGCTTGGCGCCAGTCTAGTGGGACAGTCCCTGTCCATAAAGAGTGCTTGAATCTAAGATCCAGCGGCCTGTCTATCACATGACTTAATTCTTTTAGTACCCGGGGGTGTATGTCATCTGGGCCTGGTGACTTGTCTATTTTGATATTCTTTAGGCGTTTCTGAGCTTCCTCCTGGGTTAGGTGGGTGATATTTAGCGGAGGATTTACTTTATCACTCTGCATTTCCTCCGATATATTGAGTAGGTTTGCTTTCCCCTCATCGCCCTCTCGGATTTTACCCAGGTTATTTTTCAATGGGCCAACGCCATCAGTTTGAATCGTTTTACTGTTTCTATAGTTAATGAACAGTTTGGGATTGGTTTTACTTTCCTTGGCAATTAGTCTCTCTGTCTCCTCTTTTGCTATTCTTCTTTGTTTCTTCCAGATTGAGTTTTTTTCCCTCTAAGATATTAGCGCTTCCTGTAGTGTGATCATCTCTGATGATCTGATGGTGAAAGGTGTGATACTGTGTGAGGCATAGTGTGTTAGGTCTGTGTCTTTGATCAGGCCTCCACTCCCCTGGTGAGCTGAACAGCTGGCAATTTAGTCCCAAGCAGCTCCCACAATCCCTCTCACCTGATGCTCTAGTCCTTCCTATAAATCTCGATGCATTGTAAGGGGTGCACGTGGTGTGGGGTGCATGCACGTGTCCTTATTCAGCAAAGTGTCCTATTCGACAAGTGTCTCTGACAGTCATTTCAATGGCAGTATGTAGTGTATATCATCTCTCTCCTCTCTTCTTCTTCACACAGGTATTTAATCCATCCATCCGTTTGTGTGCTGTCTGATAAGTGTGAACAGAGTCAGATTCTCTAGCAACATTTTTCCATGGTATTTAATTGTTTGGTCCTGCATCTTTTTGTCTTTTTGTTTCTATTTTCAAATGTTGAAAGCCTTCTCTTTCATTGGTTTCTGGCCTCTGTGTTTATCTTACCTAGCATTGCCTGCTCTAGCCCAGTGCTAATTGGCTAATTACTCAGTATGACCAACTGGTGCTGGCCTCTAGTAGACATTTCATTTCATATATATTCAGCACTGGCTGCAAATAGCACGCGTGCGGGGTCACGCGTGCAATAGATTCGAAGTGCAATAATTACAAGTGCAGTTAGACATGGCAGTTGGACAGGGCAGGAGACAGGGAAGGTGCATAACATTTTCATACAAACATGCTTCTCGGTCACTAATACTGCATTATGCATTAGTCTTATCAATCGGCTTTTTATTTGTTTTCACTGCTGCTTTCTCACATCTCGCCCGCCCTTCAAAACATTCTGTGCACTCTCTCTATATCAGCCCTTCCCTTCTCCCCTCTCCCATGTAGAACTCTGAGGCTCTACTGACATTCCTCACCCACTGCAAACCATCCACTACCTCCATACAGCACTCAAAACGTTCAGACAAATCATTGCACCACCTGATCTTTCTCTTCTTTCTCCTTTTACTAGTCGCAGGCGACATCTCCCCCAACCCTGGGCCCCCCTCCACTAGCGTACACCACTCTCCTCCAGCTGCATATAGAAACCCTGCTAATCTTATTAACGTTCAGTGCATGCCCTCTCCTATTGATTTCCATTGCGCTCTCTGCAACGCACGGTCTGTGTGGAACAAACTAACTTACATCCATGATTTTTTCCTCTCTAATTCTCTTACCCTTCTGGCTAGCACAGAAACCTGGATTCAGCAGCTAGACACCACCGCTGCTGCTGCTCTCTCGTTTGGTGGGCTGAAATTTTCACATACCGCCAGACATGGCAACAGACAGGGTGGAGGGGTTGGTCTGCTCCTTTCCTCACAATGTGCTTTCCAGGTCATCCCCCCGGTTCCCTCACTTAGGTTTCCTTCCTTTGAAGTCCACACCATCACACTCTTTAAACCCTTCTCCCTGTGAGTGGCAGTCGGGGATCGCCCTCCAGGCTCCCCCCGCCACTTCTTGGATCACTTTGCCACCTGGCTTCCTCACTTTCTATCCTCTGACATCCCCACCCTCATCATGGGCGACTTTAACATCCCCATCGATGACCCCCTCTCCCAATCGGCCTCTCATCTACTTTCTCAAACTTCTTCATTCCGTCTCTCACAGTTTACTAATTCTCCTACCCATGAAGACGGGAACACTCTGGACCTGGTTTTTGCCAGGCTCTGCTTGCTGGATGACTTGACCAACTCCCCTCTCCCGCTCTCGGACCACAACCTTCTTTCCTTCTCTGTTAAGAATTGTCTCTTAGAGGAATACACGTACCATTAATACCCAGCAGCTTATGGACAATCTCCACACATCTTTAGCCCCCATCTCCTCCTTCTCCTGTCCACACTTGGCATTGTCACACTACAACAATACACTGAAGTGCGCCCTCGATGAAGCAGCTCCTTCTACTCGCAGAAAGATCCCACACAGACAACGGCAGCCCTGGCACACGATGCAAACACGTTTTCTCCAGCGTTGCTCAAGGTGTGCTGAGCGTCAGTGAAGAAAATCTCTTTTAGAAGAGGACTTCATCCACTATCAATTCATGCTCAAAACCTAGAACTCTGCCCTTCATCTGGCCAAACAATCCCATTTCACCACCCTCATCACTTCAATGTCCAACAACCCAAAACGACTTTTCCAAACCGTAAAACTCCCTCCTGAAACCTAAAGCACAGGCCCTCACCACCAACCTCAGCAGTGAGGATCTGGCCACTTATTTCTTGGAAAAAATCAACCACATCCATCAGGACATCTCAGCCCAATCTCCTCAGTGCCTGGATCCCCTTCCCTACCGCACTTCAAGCTCACTAGCCATCTTTGAGCCTGTCACACAAGAAGAGGTTACCCAGCTCCTCGCTTCTTCTCGGCCTACAACCTGCAACAGTGACCCCATTCCTTCACATCTCCTGCAGTCCCTCTCACCGGTGGTCACCACTCACCTGACTAAAAGATTGAACCTCTCTCTTTCTTCAGGTATCCTTTGACTTCAAAAGCCATCCCTGGACCAGAACTGCACTGCTAACTACAGACCGCTCTCTAATCTTCCTTTCATCTCGAAACTCCTGGAACGCTTGCTTCACTCCCGTCTAATCCGCTATCTCTCAGATAACTCTCTCCTCGACCCTTTACAATCTGCTTTCCGCTCCTCCCACTCTACTGAAACTGCCCTCACTAAAGTCTCGAATGATCTACTAACAGCCAAATCCAAAGGTCACTGCTCCCTGCTGATCTCCTGGATCTCTCTGCAGCATTCGACACTGTGGATCACCAGCTCCTCCTCACTATGCTCCGCTCTATTGGCCTCAAGGAAACCGTTCTCTCCTGGTTCTCCTCCTACCTCTCTGACCGCTCCTTCACTGTGTCTTTTGCCGGCTCTTCTTCCCCTCCTCATCCCCTTACTATCGGGGATCCTCAGGGCTCAGTCCTAGGCCCCCTCCTCTTCTCTCTATACACTACCCCTTATTGGACAAACTATCAGCAGATTTGGCTTCCAGTATCATCTCGATGCTGACGACACCCAACTATACTCTTCTTCCCCTGACATCACCCCTACCCTAATACAAAACACCAAGGATTGTTGATCTGCTGGGTCTAGCATCATGTCCCCGCTTAATTGGAAAGTGCTGTGGAATATGTTGGCGCTATAGAAATCAAAATTAGTATTATTATTAGAACAGCTGTATGTAGTGTAGATCATCTCTTCTACCAGCAGTATGTAGTGTAGATCATCTCTTCTTACAGCAGTATGTAGTGTAGATCATCTCTTCTTACAGCTGTATGTAGTATATATCATCTCTTCTTACAGGTGTATGTAGTGTAGATCATCTCTTCTTACAGGTGTATGTAGTGTATATCATCTCTTTTACCAGCAGTATGTAGTATATATCATCTCTTCTTCCAGCAGTATGTAGTATAGATCATCTCTTCTTACAGCAGTATGTAGTGTAGATCATCTCTTCTTACAGCAGTATGTAGTGTAGATCATCTCTTCTTACAGCTGTATGTAGTGTAGATCATCTCTTCTTACAGCTGTATGTAGTGTATATCATCTCTTTTACCAGCAGTATGTAGTATATATCATCTCTTCTTACAGCAGTATGTAGTGTATATCATCTCTTCTTACAGCAGTATGTAGTGTAGATCATCTCTTCTTACAGCAGTATGTAGTGTAGATCATCTCTTCTTACAGCAGTATGTAGTATATATCATCTCTTCTAACAGCAGTATGTAGTATATATCATCTCTTCTTACAGCTGTATGTAGTATATATCATCTCTTCTTACAGCAGTATGTAGTATATATCATCTCTTCTTACAGCTGTATGTAGTGTATATCATCTCTTCTTACAGCTGTATGTAGTGTATATCATCTCTTCTTACAGCTGTATGTAGTGTATATCATCTCTTCTACCAGCAGTATGTAGTGTAGATCATCTCTTCTTACAGCTGTATGTAGTGTAGATCATCTCTTCTTACAGCTGTATGTAGTATAGATCATCTCTTCTTACAGCAGTATGTAGTATATATCATCTCTTCTTACAGCAGTATGTAGTGTAGATCATCTCTTCTTACAGCTGTATGTAGTGTAGATCATCTCTTCTTACAGCTGTATGTAGTGTATATCATCTCTTTTACCAGCAGTATGTAGTATATATCATCTCTTCTTACAGCAGTATGTAGTGTATATCATCTCTTCTTACAGCAGTATGTAGTATATATCATCTCTTCTTACAGCAGTATGTAGTGTAGATCATCTCTTCTTACAGCAGTATGTAGTGTAGATCATCTCTTCTTACAGCAGTATGTAGTGTAGATCATCTCTTCTTACAGCAGTATGTAGTATAGATCATCTCTTCTTACAGCAGTATGTAGTGTAGATCATCTCTTCTTCCAGCAGTATGTAGTATAGATCATCTCTTCTTCCAGCAGTATGTAGTATATATCATCTCTTCTTACAGCTGTATGTAGTGTATATCATCTCTTCTTACAGCAGTATGTAGTGTAGATCATCTCTTCTTACAGCTGTATGTAGTGTAGATCATCTCTTCTTACAGCTGTATGTAGTGTAGATCATCTCTTCTTACAGCTGTATGTAGTATATATCATCTCTTCTTACAGCAGTATGTAGTATATATCATCTCTTCTTACAGCTGTATGTAGTATATATCATCTCTTCTTACAGCAGTATGTAGTATATATCATCTCTTCTTACAGCTGTATGTAGTATATATCATCTCTTCTTACAGCTGTATGTAGTGTATATCATCTCTTCTTACAGCTGTATGTAGTGTATATCATCTCTTCTTACAGCTGTATGTAGTGTATATCATCTCTTCTTCCAGCAGTATGTAGTATAGATCATCTCTTCTTACAGCTGTATGTAGTGTATATCATCTCTTCTTACAGCTGTATGTAGTGTATATCATCTCTTCTTACAGCTGTATGTAGTGTATATCATCTCTTCTTACAGCTGTATGTAGTGTAGATCATCTCTTCTTACAGCAGTATGTAGTGTATATCATCTCTTCTTACAGCTGTATGTAGTGTAGATCATCTCTTCTTACAGCTGTATGTAGTGTAGATCATCTCTTCTTACAGCTGTATGTAGTGTATATCATCTCTTCTTACAGCAGTATGTAGTGTAGATCATCTCTTCTTACAGCTGTATGTAGTGTATATCATCTCTTCTTACAGCAGTATGTAGTATATATCATCTCTTCTTACAGCAGTATGTAGTGTATATCATCTCTTCTTACAGCAGTATGTAGTGTATATCATCTCTTCTTACAGCTGTATGTAGTGTATATCATCTCTTCTTACAGCAGTATGTAGTGTAGATCATCTCTTCTTACAGCTGTATGTAGTGTATATCATCTCTTCTTACAGCAGTATGTAGTGTATATCATCTCTTCTTACAGCTGTATGTAGTGTATATCATCTCTTCTTACAGCTGTATGTAGTGTATATCATCTCTTCTTACAGCTGTATGTAGTGTATATCATCTCTTCTTACAGCTGTATGTAGTGTATATCATCTCTTCTTACAGCTGTATGTAGTGTATATCATCTCTTCTTACAGCAGTATGTAGTGTAGATCATCTCTTCTTACAGCTGTATGTAGTGTAGATCATCTCTTTTACCAGCAGTATGTAGTATATATCATCTCTTCTTACAGCTGTATGTAGTGTATATCATCTGTTAGAACAGCTGTATGTAGTGTATATCATCTCTTCTAACAGCTGTATGTAGTGTATATCATCTCTTCTAACAGCTGTATGTAGTGTAGATCATCTTTTCTTACAGGTGTATGTAGTATATATCATCTCTTCTTACAGCAGTATGTAGTATATATCATCTCTTCTACCAGCAGTATGTAGTATATATCATCTCTTCTTACAGCTGTATGTAGTGTAGATCATCTCTTCTTACAGCTGTATGTAGTGTATATCATCTCTTCTTACAGCTGTATGTAGTGTATATCATCTCTTCTTACAGCTGTATGTAGTGTATATCATCTCTTCTTACAGCAGTATGTAGTATATATCATCTCTTCTTACAGCTGTATGTAGTATATATCATCTCTTCTTACAGGTGTATGTAGTGTAGATCATCTCTTCTTACAGGTGTATGTAGTGTATATCATCTCTTTTACCAGCAGTATGTAGTATATATCATCTCTTCTTACAGCAGTATGTAGTGTAGATCATCTCTTCTTACAGCAGTATGTAGTGTAGATCATCTCTTCTTCCAGCAGTATGTAGTGTAGATCATCTCTTCTACCAGCAGTATGTAGTGTAGATCATCTCTTCTTACAGCTGTATGTAGTGTAGATCATCTCTTCTTACAGCTGTATGTAGTATAGATCATCTCTTCTTACAGCAGTATGTAGTATATATCATCTCTTCTTACAGGTGTATGTAGTATATATCATCTCTTCTTCCAGCAGTATGTAGTATATATCATCTCTTCTTACAGCAGTATGTAGTGTAGATCATCTCTTCTTACAGCTGTATGTAGTGTAGATCATCTCTTCTTACAGCTGTATGTAGTGTATATCATCTCTTTTACCAGCAGTATGTAGTATATATCATCTCTTCTTACAGCAGTATGTAGTGTATATCATCTCTTCTTACAGCAGTATGTAGTGTAGATCATCTCTTCTTACAGCAGTATGTAGTGTAGATCATCTCTTCTTACAGCAGTATGTAGTATATATCATCTCTTCTACCAGCTGTATGTAGTGTATATCATCTCTTTTACCAGCAGTATGTAGTATATATCATCTCTTCTTACAGCAGTATGTAGTGTATATCATCTCTTCTTCCAGCAGTATGTAGTGTAGATCATCTCTTCTTACAGCAGTATGTAGTATATATCATCTCTTCTTACAGCTGTATGTAGTGTAGATCATCTCTTCTTACAGCAGTATGTAGTGTAGATCATCTCTTCTTCCAGCAGTATGTAGTGTAGATCATCTCTTCTTACAGCTGTATGTAGTGTAGATCATCTCTTCTTACAGCAGTATGTAGTGTAGATCATCTCTTCTACCAGCAGTATGTAGTGTAGATCATCTCTTCTACCAGCAGTATGTAGTGTAGATCATCTTTTCTTACAGGTGTATGTAGTATATATCATCTCTTCTTACAGCAGTATGTAGTATATATCATCTCTTCTACCAGCAGTATGTAGTATATATCATCTCTTCTTACAGCTGTATGTAGTGTAGATCATCTCTTCTTACAGCAGTATGTAGTGTAGATCATCTCTTCTTCCAGCAGTATGTAGTGTAGATCATCTCTTCTTCCAGCAGTATGTAGTGTAGATCATCTCTTCTTCCAGCAGTATGTAGTGTAGATCATCTCTTCTACCAGCAGTATGTACATAGTTCCATAGTTCCATAGTTGATAAGGCCGAAAAAAGGCAAGCGTCCATCCAGTTCAGCCTATTTGTTGTGCACTGCAGCTATTCCGCTCTTCCTATACCATGCGGGATAGGCCAATTGACATCACTGATGAAAAATTCACTTCCCGACACCAATCTGGATGAATTAACTATCACTAAGCATAAGATGTAATTTTCTTGTTCTCCAGAAAGGCGTCCAGGCCTCTCTTGAAGTCATTAAGTGAGTTGGACATCACCACTTCCTCTCCCAGAGAGTTCCAGAGTCTCACGGCTCTGAGCGTAAAGAATCCCCTTCTATGCTGGTGCAGGAACCTCCTTTCCTCCAGACGCATAGTGTGCCCCCTCGTCTTTGTCACCATCCTTGGTCTAAACAGGTCATGGGAGAGATCTCTGTACTGCCCCCTGATGTATTTATACATGTTTATGAGGTCTCCCCTAAGCCTTCTCTTTTCCAATGTAACTAGGCCTAATTTTGACAACCTCTCTGGGTATTCTAGTCCCTCCATTCCCTTTCTTACCTTAGTCGCCCTCCTTTGTACCCTCTCTAGCTCCAATATGTCTTTCCTGAGCACCGGAGGCCAGAACTGTGCCCAATATTCTAAGTGCGGCCTTACCAGCGCTTTCTACAGAGGAAGAGCAATGTTCTCATCATATGCCCCTATTCCTCTTCTGATGCATGCCATGACTCTATTTGCCTTGGCAGCTGCTGCCTGACACTGGGCACTCCAATTGAATTTGCTGTTAACCAAGACGCCCAGGTCCTTCTCCATGTCCGATTTCCCCAACGGTTTCCCATTTAATATGTATGGGTGACTGCTGTTTTTCTTTCCCATGTGCATGACCTTACATTTCTCGGCATTGAACCCCATTTGCCATTTTTTGGCCCAACTCCCCAATTGATCAAAATCCTCCTGTAGCTGGGCCCTGTCCTCATCTGTATTAACTACTTTCCAAAGTTTAGTATCATGTGCAAATCTTGCTATTTTACTATGCAACCCTTCCACTAGATCATTACTAAATCTATGAAATAATCTAGGGCCCAAGACAGACCCTTGAGGCCCCCCGCTAGTAACCCTGACACCCCCTGAGCTTACTCCATTGATAACCACCCTCTGCTTTCTATCACTCAGCCAGCTATTTACCCACTTGCACACATTATCCCCCAGACCAAGCATTCTCATTTTATCGACCAACCTTTTGTGTGGCACGGTATGAAACGCTTTGGAGAAGTCCAGGTCTCCAACATCCACTGACTCTCCCCGGTCCAGCTGTGAGCTCACCTCCTCGTAGAAGGCGATCAGGAGCGATCCCTCATGAATCCATGTTGATATGGAGTTAGACAGTTCTTGTCATTAAGATATTCTACAATAGCATCTCTAAGAAATCCTTCAAACAATTTACCCACAACAGACGTTAAGCTGACTGCTCTCTAGTTCCCAGGGTCACTTTTCGACCCCTTTTTGAATCTTGGTCCCACATTTGCTTGGCGCCAGTCTAGTGGGACAGTCCCTGTCCATAAAGAGTGCTTGAATCTAAGATCCAGCGGCCTGTCTATCACATGACTTAATTCTTTTAGTACCCGGGGGTGTATGTCATCTGGGCCTGGTGACTTGTCTATTTTGATATTCTTTAGGCGTTTCTGAGCTTCCTCCTGGGTTAGGTGGGTGATATTTAGCGGAGGATTTACTTTATCACTCTGCATTTCCTCCGATATATTGAGTAGGTTTGCTTTCCCCTCATCGCCCTCTCGGATTTTACCCAGGTTATTTTTCAATGGGCCAACGCCATCAGTTTGAATCGTTTTACTGTTTCTATAGTTAATGAACAGTTTGGGATTGGTTTTACTTTCCTTGGCAATTAGTCTCTCTGTCTCCTCTTTTGCTATTCTTCTTTGTTTCTTCCAGATTGAGTTTTTTTCCCTCTAAGATATTAGCGCTTCCTGTAGTGTGATCATCTCTGATGATCTGATGGTGAAAGGTGTGATACTGTGTGAGGCATAGTGTGTTAGGTCTGTGTCTTTGATCAGGCCTCCACTCCCCTGGTGAGCTGAACAGCTGGCAATTTAGTCCCAAGCAGCTCCCACAATCCCTCTCACCTGATGCTCTAGTCCTTCCTATAAATCTCGATGCATTGTAAGGGGTGCACGTGGTGTGGGGTGCATGCACGTGTCCTTATTCAGCAAAGTGTCCTATTCGACAAGTGTCTCTGACAGTCATTTCAATGGCAGTATGTAGTGTATATCATCTCTCTCCTCTCTTCTTCTTCACACAGGTATTTAATCCATCCATCCGTTTGTGTGCTGTCTGATAAGTGTGAACAGAGTCAGATTCTCTAGCAACATTTTTCCATGGTATTTAATTGTTTGGTCCTGCATCTTTTTGTCTTTTTGTTTCTATTTTCAAATGTTGAAAGCCTTCTCTTTCATTGGTTTCTGGCCTCTGTGTTTATCTTACCTAGCATTGCCTGCTCTAGCCCAGTGCTAATTGGCTAATTACTCAGTATGACCAACTGGTGCTGGCCTCTAGTAGACATTTCATTTCATATATATTCAGCACTGGCTGCAAATAGCACGCGTGCGGGGTCACGCGTGCAATAGATTCGAAGTGCAATAATTACAAGTGCAGTTAGACATGGCAGTTGGACAGGGCAGGAGACAGGGAAGGTGCATAACATTTTCATACAAACATGCTTCTCGGTCACTAATACTGCATTATGCATTAGTCTTATCAATCGGCTTTTTATTTGTTTTCACTGCTGCTTTCTCACATCTCGCCCGCCCTTCAAAACATTCTGTGCACTCTCTCTATATCAGCCCTTCCCTTCTCCCCTCTCCCATGTAGAACTCTGAGGCTCTACTGACATTCCTCACCCACTGCAAACCATCCACTACCTCCATACAGCACTCAAAACGTTCAGACAAATCATTGCACCACCTGATCTTTCTCTTCTTTCTCCTTTTACTAGTCGCAGGCGACATCTCCCCCAACCCTGGGCCCCCCTCCACTAGCGTACACCACTCTCCTCCAGCTGCATATAGAAACCCTGCTAATCTTATTAACGTTCAGTGCATGCCCTCTCCTATTGATTTCCATTGCGCTCTCTGCAACGCACGGTCTGTGTGGAACAAACTAACTTACATCCATGATTTTTTCCTCTCTAATTCTCTTACCCTTCTGGCTAGCACAGAAACCTGGATTCAGCAGCTAGACACCACCGCTGCTGCTGCTCTCTCGTTTGGTGGGCTGAAATTTTCACATACCGCCAGACATGGCAACAGACAGGGTGGAGGGGTTGGTCTGCTCCTTTCCTCACAATGTGCTTTCCAGGTCATCCCCCCGGTTCCCTCACTTAGGTTTCCTTCCTTTGAAGTCCACACCATCACACTCTTTAAACCCTTCTCCCTGTGAGTGGCAGTCGGGGATCGCCCTCCAGGCTCCCCCCGCCACTTCTTGGATCACTTTGCCACCTGGCTTCCTCACTTTCTATCCTCTGACATCCCCACCCTCATCATGGGCGACTTTAACATCCCCATCGATGACCCCCTCTCCCAATCGGCCTCTCATCTACTTTCTCAAACTTCTTCATTCCGTCTCTCACAGTTTACTAATTCTCCTACCCATGAAGACGGGAACACTCTGGACCTGGTTTTTGCCAGGCTCTGCTTGCTGGATGACTTGACCAACTCCCCTCTCCCGCTCTCGGACCACAACCTTCTTTCCTTCTCTGTTAAGAATTGTCTCTTAGAGGAATACACGTACCATTAATACCCAGCAGCTTATGGACAATCTCCACACATCTTTAGCCCCCATCTCCTCCTTCTCCTGTCCACACTTGGCATTGTCACACTACAACAATACACTGAAGTGCGCCCTCGATGAAGCAGCTCCTTCTACTCGCAGAAAGATCCCACACAGACAACGGCAGCCCTGGCACACGATGCAAACACGTTTTCTCCAGCGTTGCTCAAGGTGTGCTGAGCGTCAGTGAAGAAAATCTCTTTTAGAAGAGGACTTCATCCACTATCAATTCATGCTCAAAACCTAGAACTCTGCCCTTCATCTGGCCAAACAATCCCATTTCACCACCCTCATCACTTCAATGTCCAACAACCCAAAACGACTTTTCCAAACCGTAAAACTCCCTCCTGAAACCTAAAGCACAGGCCCTCACCACCAACCTCAGCAGTGAGGATCTGGCCACTTATTTCTTGGAAAAAATCAACCACATCCATCAGGACATCTCAGCCCAATCTCCTCAGTGCCTGGATCCCCTTCCCTACCGCACTTCAAGCTCACTAGCCATCTTTGAGCCTGTCACACAAGAAGAGGTTACCCAGCTCCTCGCTTCTTCTCGGCCTACAACCTGCAACAGTGACCCCATTCCTTCACATCTCCTGCAGTCCCTCTCACCGGTGGTCACCACTCACCTGACTAAAAGATTGAACCTCTCTCTTTCTTCAGGTATCCTTTGACTTCAAAAGCCATCCCTGGACCAGAACTGCACTGCTAACTACAGACCGCTCTCTAATCTTCCTTTCATCTCGAAACTCCTGGAACGCTTGCTTCACTCCCGTCTAATCCGCTATCTCTCAGATAACTCTCTCCTCGACCCTTTACAATCTGCTTTCCGCTCCTCCCACTCTACTGAAACTGCCCTCACTAAAGTCTCGAATGATCTACTAACAGCCAAATCCAAAGGTCACTGCTCCCTGCTGATCTCCTGGATCTCTCTGCAGCATTCGACACTGTGGATCACCAGCTCCTCCTCACTATGCTCCGCTCTATTGGCCTCAAGGAAACCGTTCTCTCCTGGTTCTCCTCCTACCTCTCTGACCGCTCCTTCACTGTGTCTTTTGCCGGCTCTTCTTCCCCTCCTCATCCCCTTACTATCGGGGATCCTCAGGGCTCAGTCCTAGGCCCCCTCCTCTTCTCTCTATACACTACCCCTTATTGGACAAACTATCAGCAGATTTGGCTTCCAGTATCATCTCGATGCTGACGACACCCAACTATACTCTTCTTCCCCTGACATCACCCCTACCCTAATACAAAACACCAAGGATTGTTGATCTGCTGGGTCTAGCATCATGTCCCCGCTTAATTGGAAAGTGCTGTGGAATATGTTGGCGCTATAGAAATCAAAATTAGTATTCTTATTAGAACAGCTGTATGTAGTGTAGATCATCTCTTCTACCAGCAGTATGTAGTGTAGATCATCTCTTCTTACAGCAGTATGTAGTGTAGATCATCTCTTCTAACAGCAGTATGTAGTGTATATCATCTCTTTTACCAGCTGTATGTAGTATATATCATCTCTTCTTACAGCTGTATGTAGTATATATCATCTCTTCTTACAGCTGTATGTAGTGTATATCATCTCTTCTTACAGCTGTATGTAGTGTATATCATCTCTTCTTACAGCAGTATGTAGTATAGATCATCTCTTCTTACAGCTGTATGTAGTATATATCATCTCTTCTTACAGGTGTATGTAGTGTAGATCATCTCTTCTTACAGGTGTATGTAGTGTATATCATCTCTTTTACCAGCAGTATGTAGTATATATCATCTCTTCTTCCAGCAGTATGTAGTATAGATCATCTCTTCTTACAGCAGTATGTAGTGTAGATCATCTCTTCTTACAGCAGTATGTAGTATATATCATCTCTTCTTACAGCTGTATGTAGTGTATATCATCTCTTCTTACAGCTGTATGTAGTGTATATCATCTCTTCTTACAGCTGTATGTAGTGTATATCATCTCTTCTACCAGCAGTATGTAGTGTATATCATCTCTTCTTACAGCAGTATGTAGTGTAGATCATCTCTTCTTACAGCAGTATGTAGTGTAGATCATCTCTTCTTACAGCTGTATGTAGTGTATATCATCTCTTCTTACAGCTGTATGTAGTGTATATCATCTCTTCTAACAGCTGTATGTAGTGTATATCATCTCTTCTTACAGCTGTATGTAGTGTATATCATCTCTTCTTACAGCTGTATGTAGTGTATATCATCTCTTCTTCCAGCAGTATGTAGTATATATCATCTCTTCTTACAGCTGTATGTAGTGTATATCATCTCTTCTTACAGCTGTATGTAGTATATATCATCTCTTCTTACAGGTGTATGTAGTGTAGATCATCTCTTCTTACAGCTGTATGTAGTGTATATCATCTCTTCTTACAGCTGTATGTAGTGTATATCATCTCTTCTAACAGCTGTATGTAGTATATATCATCTCTTCTTACAGCTGTATGTAGTGTATATCATCTCTTCTTACAGCTGTATGTAGTGTATATCATCTCTTCTAACAGCTGTATGTAGTGTATATCATCTCTTCTTACAGCTGTATGTAGTGTATATCATCTCTTCTTACAGCTGTATGTAGTGTATATCATCTCTTCTTACAGCTGTATGTAGTGTATATCATCTCTTCTTACAGCTGTATGTAGTGTATATCATCTCTTCTTACAGGTGTATGTAGTGTATATCATCTCTTCTAACAGCTGTATGTAGTATATATCATCTCTTCTTACAGCTGTATGTAGTGTATATCATCTCTTCTTACAGCTGTATGTAGTGTATATCATCTCTTCTAACAGCTGTATGTAGTGTATATCATCTCTTCTTACAGCTGTATGTAGTGTATATCATCTCTTCTTACAGCTGTATGTAGTGTATATCATCTCTTCTTACAGCTGTATGTAGTGTATATCATCTCTTCTTACAGCTGTATGTAGTGTATATCATCTCTTCTTACAGCTGTATGTAGTGTATATCATCTCTTCTAACAGCTGTATGTAGTGTATATCATCTCTTCTTACAGCTGTATGTAGTGTATATCATCTCTTCTTACAGCTGTATGTAGTGTATATCATCTCTTCTTACAGCTGTATGTAGTGTATATCATCTCTTCTTACAGCTGTATGTAGTGTATATCATCTCTTCTTACAGCTGTATGTAGTGTATATCATCTCTTCTTACAGCTGTATGTAGTATATATCATCTCTTCTTACAGGTGTATGTAGTGTAGATCATCTCTTCTTACAGCTGTATGTAGTGTATATCATCTCTTCTTACAGCTGTATGTAGTGTATATCATCTCTTCTAACAGCTGTATGTAGTATATATCATCTCTTCTTACAGCTGTATGTAGTGTATATCATCTCTTCTTACAGCTGTATGTAGTGTATATCATCTCTTCTAACAGCTGTATGTAGTATATATCATCTCTTCTTACAGCTGTATGTAGTATATATCATCTCTTCTTACAGCTGTATGTAGTATATATCATCTCTTCTTACAGCTGTATGTAGTATATATCATCTCTTCTTACAGGTGTATGTAGTGTAGATCATCTCTTCTTACAGCTGTATGTAGTGTATATCATCTCTTCTAACAGCTGTATGTAGTGTATATCATCTCTTCTAACAGCTGTATGTAGTGTAGATCATCTTTTCTTACAGGTGTATGTAGTATATATCATCTCTTCTTACAGCAGTATGTAGTATATATCATCTCTTCTACCAGCAGTATGTAGTATATATCATCTCTTCTTACAGCTGTATGTAGTGTAGATCATCTCTTCTTACAGCTGTATGTAGTGTATATCATCTCTTCTTACAGCTGTATGTAGTGTATATCATCTCTTCTTACAGCTGTATGTAGTGTATATCATCTCTTCTTACAGCAGTATGTAGTATATATCATCTCTTCTTACAGCTGTATGTAGTATATATCATCTCTTCTTACAGGTGTATGTAGTGTAGATCATCTCTTCTTACAGGTGTATGTAGTGTATATCATCTCTTTTACCAGCAGTATGTAGTATATATCATCTCTTCTTACAGCAGTATGTAGTGTAGATCATCTCTTCTTACAGCAGTATGTAGTGTAGATCATCTCTTCTTCCAGCAGTATGTAGTGTAGATCATCTCTTCTACCAGCAGTATGTAGTGTAGATCATCTCTTCTTACAGCTGTATGTAGTGTAGATCATCTCTTCTTACAGCTGTATGTAGTATAGATCATCTCTTCTTACAGCAGTATGTAGTATATATCATCTCTTCTTACAGGTGTATGTAGTATATATCATCTCTTCTTCCAGCAGTATGTAGTATATATCATCTCTTCTTACAGCAGTATGTAGTGTAGATCATCTCTTCTTACAGCTGTATGTAGTGTAGATCATCTCTTCTTACAGCTGTATGTAGTGTATATCATCTCTTTTACCAGCAGTATGTAGTATATATCATCTCTTCTTACAGCAGTATGTAGTGTATATCATCTCTTCTTACAGCAGTATGTAGTGTAGATCATCTCTTCTTACAGCAGTATGTAGTGTAGATCATCTCTTCTTACAGCAGTATGTAGTGTAGATCATCTCTTCTACCAGCAGTATGTAGTATATATCATCTCTTCTACCAGCTGTATGTAGTGTATATCATCTCTTTTACCAGCAGTATGTAGTATATATCATCTCTTCTTACAGCAGTATGTAGTGTATATCATCTCTTCTTCCAGCAGTATGTAGTGTAGATCATCTCTTCTTCCAGCAGTATGTAGTATATATCATCTCTTCTTACAGCTGTATGTAGTGTAGATCATCTCTTCTTACAGCAGTATGTAGTGTAGATCATCTCTTCTTCCAGCTGTATGTAGTGTAGATCATCTCTTCTTACAGCAGTATGTAGTGTAGATCATCTCTTCTTACAGCTGTATGTAGTGTAGATCATCTCTTCTTACAGCAGTATGTAGTGTAGATCATCTCTTCTACCAGCAGTATGTAGTGTAGATCATCTCTTCTACCAGCAGTATGTAGTGTAGATCATCTTTTCTTACAGGTGTATGTAGTATATATCATCTCTTCTTACAGCAGTATGTAGTATATATCATCTCTTCTACCAGCAGTATGTAGTATATATCATCTCTTCTTACAGCTGTATGTAGTGTAGATCATCTCTTCTTACAGCAGTATGTAGTGTAGATCATCTCTTCTTCCAGCAGTATGTAGTGTAGATCATCTCTTCTTCCAGCAGTATGTAGTGTAGATCATCTCTTCTTCCAGCAGTATGTAGTGTAGATCATCTCTTCTACCAGCAGTATGTACATAGTTCCATAGTTCCATAGTTGATAAGGCCGAAAAAAGGCAAGCGTCCATCCAGTTCAGCCTATTTGTTGTGCACTGCAGCTATTCCGCTCTTCCTATACCATGCGGGATAGGCCAATTGACATCACTGATGAAAAATTCACTTCCCGACACCAATCTGGATGAATTAACTATCACTAAGCATAAGATGTAATTTTCTTGTTCTCCAGAAAGGCGTCCAGGCCTCTCTTGAAGTCATTAAGTGAGTTGGACATCACCACTTCCTCTCCCAGAGAGTTCCAGAGTCTCACGGCTCTGAGCGTAAAGAATCCCCTTCTATGCTGGTGCAGGAACCTCCTTTCCTCCAGACGCATAGTGTGCCCCCTCGTCTTTGTCACCATCCTTGGTCTAAACAGGTCATGGGAGAGATCTCTGTACTGCCCCCTGATGTATTTATACATGTTTATGAGGTCTCCCCTAAGCCTTCTCTTTTCCAATGTAACTAGGCCTAATTTTGACAACCTCTCTGGGTATTCTAGTCCCTCCATTCCCTTTCTTACCTTAGTCGCCCTCCTTTGTACCCTCTCTAGCTCCAATATGTCTTTCCTGAGCACCGGAGGCCAGAACTGTGCCCAATATTCTAAGTGCGGCCTTACCAGCGCTTTCTACAGAGGAAGAGCAATGTTCTCATCATATGCCCCTATTCCTCTTCTGATGCATGCCATGACTCTATTTGCCTTGGCAGCTGCTGCCTGACACTGGGCACTCCAATTGAATTTGCTGTTAACCAAGACGCCCAGGTCCTTCTCCATGTCCGATTTCCCCAACGGTTTCCCATTTAATATGTATGGGTGACTGCTGTTTTTCTTTCCCATGTGCATGACCTTACATTTCTCGGCATTGAACCCCATTTGCCATTTTTTGGCCCAACTCCCCAATTGATCAAAATCCTCCTGTAGCTGGGCCCTGTCCTCATCTGTATTAACTACTTTCCAAAGTTTAGTATCATGTGCAAATCTTGCTATTTTACTATGCAACCCTTCCACTAGATCATTACTAAATCTATGAAATAATCTAGGGCCCAAGACAGACCCTTGAGGCCCCCCGCTAGTAACCCTGACACCCCCTGAGCTTACTCCATTGATAACCACCCTCTGCTTTCTATCACTCAGCCAGCTATTTACCCACTTGCACACATTATCCCCCAGACCAAGCATTCTCATTTTATCGACCAACCTTTTGTGTGGCACGGTATGAAACGCTTTGGAGAAGTCCAGGTCTCCAACATCCACTGACTCTCCCCGGTCCAGCTGTGAGCTCACCTCCTCGTAGAAGGCGATCAGGAGCGATCCCTCATGAATCCATGTTGATATGGAGTTAGACAGTTCTTGTCATTAAGATATTCTACAATAGCATCTCTAAGAAATCCTTCAAACAATTTACCCACAACAGACGTTAAGCTGACTGCTCTCTAGTTCCCAGGGTCACTTTTCGACCCCTTTTTGAATCTTGGTCCCACATTTGCTTGGCGCCAGTCTAGTGGGACAGTCCCTGTCCATAAAGAGTGCTTGAATCTAAGATCCAGCGGCCTGTCTATCACATGACTTAATTCTTTTAGTACCCGGGGGTGTATGTCATCTGGGCCTGGTGACTTGTCTATTTTGATATTCTTTAGGCGTTTCTGAGCTTCCTCCTGGGTTAGGTGGGTGATATTTAGCGGAGGATTTACTTTATCACTCTGCATTTCCTCCGATATATTGAGTAGGTTTGCTTTCCCCTCATCGCCCTCTCGGATTTTACCCAGGTTATTTTTCAATGGGCCAACGCCATCAGTTTGAATCGTTTTACTGTTTCTATAGTTAATGAACAGTTTGGGATTGGTTTTACTTTCCTTGGCAATTAGTCTCTCTGTCTCCTCTTTTGCTATTCTTCTTTGTTTCTTCCAGATTGAGTTTTTTTCCCTCTAAGATATTAGCGCTTCCTGTAGTGTGATCATCTCTGATGATCTGATGGTGAAAGGTGTGATACTGTGTGAGGCATAGTGTGTTAGGTCTGTGTCTTTGATCAGGCCTCCACTCCCCTGGTGAGCTGAACAGCTGGCAATTTAGTCCCAAGCAGCTCCCACAATCCCTCTCACCTGATGCTCTAGTCCTTCCTATAAATCTCGATGCATTGTAAGGGGTGCACGTGGTGTGGGGTGCATGCACGTGTCCTTATTCAGCAAAGTGTCCTATTCGACAAGTGTCTCTGACAGTCATTTCAATGGCAGTATGTAGTGTATATCATCTCTCTCCTCTCTTCTTCTTCACACAGGTATTTAATCCATCCATCCGTTTGTGTGCTGTCTGATAAGTGTGAACAGAGTCAGATTCTCTAGCAACATTTTTCCATGGTATTTAATTGTTTGGTCCTGCATCTTTTTGTCTTTTTGTTTCTATTTTCAAATGTTGAAAGCCTTCTCTTTCATTGGTTTCTGGCCTCTGTGTTTATCTTACCTAGCATTGCCTGCTCTAGCCCAGTGCTAATTGGCTAATTACTCAGTATGACCAACTGGTGCTGGCCTCTAGTAGACATTTCATTTCATATATATTCAGCACTGGCTGCAAATAGCACGCGTGCGGGGTCACGCGTGCAATAGATTCGAAGTGCAATAATTACAAGTGCAGTTAGACATGGCAGTTGGACAGGGCAGGAGACAGGGAAGGTGCATAACATTTTCATACAAACATGCTTCTCGGTCACTAATACTGCATTATGCATTAGTCTTATCAATCGGCTTTTTATTTGTTTTCACTGCTGCTTTCTCACATCTCGCCCGCCCTTCAAAACATTCTGTGCACTCTCTCTATATCAGCCCTTCCCTTCTCCCCTCTCCCATGTAGAACTCTGAGGCTCTACTGACATTCCTCACCCACTGCAAACCATCCACTACCTCCATACAGCACTCAAAACGTTCAGACAAATCATTGCACCACCTGATCTTTCTCTTCTTTCTCCTTTTACTAGTCGCAGGCGACATCTCCCCCAACCCTGGGCCCCCCTCCACTAGCGTACACCACTCTCCTCCAGCTGCATATAGAAACCCTGCTAATCTTATTAACGTTCAGTGCATGCCCTCTCCTATTGATTTCCATTGCGCTCTCTGCAACGCACGGTCTGTGTGGAACAAACTAACTTACATCCATGATTTTTTCCTCTCTAATTCTCTTACCCTTCTGGCTAGCACAGAAACCTGGATTCAGCAGCTAGACACCACCGCTGCTGCTGCTCTCTCGTTTGGTGGGCTGAAATTTTCACATACCGCCAGACATGGCAACAGACAGGGTGGAGGGGTTGGTCTGCTCCTTTCCTCACAATGTGCTTTCCAGGTCATCCCCCCGGTTCCCTCACTTAGGTTTCCTTCCTTTGAAGTCCACACCATCACACTCTTTAAACCCTTCTCCCTGTGAGTGGCAGTCGGGGATCGCCCTCCAGGCTCCCCCCGCCACTTCTTGGATCACTTTGCCACCTGGCTTCCTCACTTTCTATCCTCTGACATCCCCACCCTCATCATGGGCGACTTTAACATCCCCATCGATGACCCCCTCTCCCAATCGGCCTCTCATCTACTTTCTCAAACTTCTTCATTCCGTCTCTCACAGTTTACTAATTCTCCTACCCATGAAGACGGGAACACTCTGGACCTGGTTTTTGCCAGGCTCTGCTTGCTGGATGACTTGACCAACTCCCCTCTCCCGCTCTCGGACCACAACCTTCTTTCCTTCTCTGTTAAGAATTGTCTCTTAGAGGAATACACGTACCATTAATACCCAGCAGCTTATGGACAATCTCCACACATCTTTAGCCCCCATCTCCTCCTTCTCCTGTCCACACTTGGCATTGTCACACTACAACAATACACTGAAGTGCGCCCTCGATGAAGCAGCTCCTTCTACTCGCAGAAAGATCCCACACAGACAACGGCAGCCCTGGCACACGATGCAAACACGTTTTCTCCAGCGTTGCTCAAGGTGTGCTGAGCGTCAGTGAAGAAAATCTCTTTTAGAAGAGGACTTCATCCACTATCAATTCATGCTCAAAACCTAGAACTCTGCCCTTCATCTGGCCAAACAATCCCATTTCACCACCCTCATCACTTCAATGTCCAACAACCCAAAACGACTTTTCCAAACCGTAAAACTCCCTCCTGAAACCTAAAGCACAGGCCCTCACCACCAACCTCAGCAGTGAGGATCTGGCCACTTATTTCTTGGAAAAAATCAACCACATCCATCAGGACATCTCAGCCCAATCTCCTCAGTGCCTGGATCCCCTTCCCTACCGCACTTCAAGCTCACTAGCCATCTTTGAGCCTGTCACACAAGAAGAGGTTACCCAGCTCCTCGCTTCTTCTCGGCCTACAACCTGCAACAGTGACCCCATTCCTTCACATCTCCTGCAGTCCCTCTCACCGGTGGTCACCACTCACCTGACTAAAAGATTGAACCTCTCTCTTTCTTCAGGTATCCTTTGACTTCAAAAGCCATCCCTGGACCAGAACTGCACTGCTAACTACAGACCGCTCTCTAATCTTCCTTTCATCTCGAAACTCCTGGAACGCTTGCTTCACTCCCGTCTAATCCGCTATCTCTCAGATAACTCTCTCCTCGACCCTTTACAATCTGCTTTCCGCTCCTCCCACTCTACTGAAACTGCCCTCACTAAAGTCTCGAATGATCTACTAACAGCCAAATCCAAAGGTCACTGCTCCCTGCTGATCTCCTGGATCTCTCTGCAGCATTCGACACTGTGGATCACCAGCTCCTCCTCACTATGCTCCGCTCTATTGGCCTCAAGGAAACCGTTCTCTCCTGGTTCTCCTCCTACCTCTCTGACCGCTCCTTCACTGTGTCTTTTGCCGGCTCTTCTTCCCCTCCTCATCCCCTTACTATCGGGGATCCTCAGGGCTCAGTCCTAGGCCCCCTCCTCTTCTCTCTATACACTACCCCTTATTGGACAAACTATCAGCAGATTTGGCTTCCAGTATCATCTCGATGCTGACGACACCCAACTATACTCTTCTTCCCCTGACATCACCCCTACCCTAATACAAAACACCAAGGATTGTTGATCTGCTGGGTCTAGCATCATGTCCCCGCTTAATTGGAAAGTGCTGTGGAATATGTTGGCGCTATAGAAATCAAAATTAGTATTCTTATTAGAACAGCTGTATGTAGTGTAGATCATCTCTTCTACCAGCAGTATGTAGTGTAGATCATCTCTTCTTACAGCAGTATGTAGTGTAGATCATCTCTTCTAACAGCAGTATGTAGTGTATATCATCTCTTTTACCAGCTGTATGTAGTATATATCATCTCTTCTTACAGCAGTATGTAGTATATATCATCTCTTCTTACAGCAGTATGTAGTGTAGATCATCTCTTCTTACAGCAGTATGTAGTGTAGATCATCTCTTCTTACAGCTGTATGTAGTGTATATCATCTCTTCTTACAGCAGTATGTAGTGTATATCATCTCTTCTTACAGCTGTATGTAGTGTATATCATCTCTTCTTACAGCAGTATGTAGTGTATATCATCTCTTCTTACAGCTGTATGTAGTGTATATCATCTCTTCTTACAGCAGTATGTAGTGTATATCATCTCTTCTTACAGCTGTATGTAGTGTATATCATCTCTTCTTACAGCAGTATGTAGTGTAGATCATCTCTTCTTACAGCTGTATGTAGTGTATATCATCTCTTCTTACAGCTGTATGTAGTGTATATCATCTCTTCTTACAGCTGTATGTAGTGTATATCATCTCTTCTTACAGCTGTATGTAGTATATATCATCTCTTCTTACAGCAGTATGTAGTGTAGATCATCTCTTCTTACAGCTGTATGTAGTGTATATCATCTCTTCTTACAGGTGTATGTAGTATATATCATCTCTTCTTCCAGCAGTATGTAGTATAGATCATCTCTTCTTACAGCAGTATGTAGTGTAGATCATCTCTTCTTACAGCTGTATGTAGTGTAGATCATCTCTTCTTACAGCTGTATGTAGTGTATATCATCTCTTTTACCAGCAGTATGTAGTATATATCATCTCTTCTTACAGCAGTATGTAGTGTAGATCATCTCTTCTTCCAGCAGTATGTAGTGTAGATCATCTCTTCTACCAGCAGTATGTAGTGTAGATCATCTCTTCTTACAGCTGTATGTAGTGTAGATCATCTCTTCTTACAGCTGTATGTAGTGTAGATCATCTCTTCTTACAGCTGTATGTAGTGTATATCATCTCTTCTTACAGCAGTATGTAGTATATATCATCTCTTCTTACAGCAGTATGTAGTGTATATCATCTCTTCTTACAGCAGTATGTAGTGTAGATCATCTCTTCTTACAGCAGTATGTAGTGTAGATCATCTCTTCTTACAGCAGTATGTAGTGTAGATCATCTCTTCTACCAGCAGTATGTAGTATATATCATCTCTTCTACCAGCTGTATGTAGTGTATATCATCTCTTTTACCAGCAGTATGTAGTATATATCATCTCTTCTTACAGCAGTATGTAGTGTATATCATCTCTTCTTCCAGCAGTATGTAGTGTAGATCATCTCTTCTTACAGCAGTATGTAGTATATATCATCTCTTCTTACAGCTGTATGTAGTGTAGATCATCTCTTCTTACAGCAGTATGTAGTGTAGATCATCTCTTCTTCCAGCTGTATGTAGTGTAGATCATCTCTTCTTACAGCAGTATGTAGTGTAGATCATCTCTTCTTACAGCTGTATGTAGTGTAGATCATCTCTTCTTACAGCAGTATGTAGTGTAGATCATCTCTTCTACCAGCAGTATGTAGTGTAGATCATCTCTTCTACCAGCAGTATGTAGTGTAGATCATCTTTTCTTACAGGTGTATGTAGTATATATCATCTCTTCTTACAGCAGTATGTAGTATATATCATCTCTTCTACCAGCAGTATGTAGTATATATCATCTCTTCTTACAGCTGTATGTAGTGTAGATCATCTCTTCTTACAGCAGTATGTAGTGTAGATCATCTCTTCTTCCAGCAGTATGTAGTGTAGATCATCTCTTCTTCCAGCAGTATGTAGTGTAGATCATCTCTTCTTCCAGCAGTATGTAGTGTAGATCATCTCTTCTACCAGCAGTATGTACATAGTTCCATAGTTCCATAGTTGATAAGGCCGAAAAAAGGCAAGCGTCCATCCAGTTCAGCCTATTTGTTGTGCACTGCAGCTATTCCGCTCTTCCTATACCATGCGGGATAGGCCAATTGACATCACTGATGAAAAATTCACTTCCCGACACCAATCTGGATGAATTAACTATCACTAAGCATAAGATGTAATTTTCTTGTTCTCCAGAAAGGCGTCCAGGCCTCTCTTGAAGTCATTAAGTGAGTTGGACATCACCACTTCCTCTCCCAGAGAGTTCCAGAGTCTCACGGCTCTGAGCGTAAAGAATCCCCTTCTATGCTGGTGCAGGAACCTCCTTTCCTCCAGACGCATAGTGTGCCCCCTCGTCTTTGTCACCATCCTTGGTCTAAACAGGTCATGGGAGAGATCTCTGTACTGCCCCCTGATGTATTTATACATGTTTATGAGGTCTCCCCTAAGCCTTCTCTTTTCCAATGTAACTAGGCCTAATTTTGACAACCTCTCTGGGTATTCTAGTCCCTCCATTCCCTTTCTTACCTTAGTCGCCCTCCTTTGTACCCTCTCTAGCTCCAATATGTCTTTCCTGAGCACCGGAGGCCAGAACTGTGCCCAATATTCTAAGTGCGGCCTTACCAGCGCTTTCTACAGAGGAAGAGCAATGTTCTCATCATATGCCCCTATTCCTCTTCTGATGCATGCCATGACTCTATTTGCCTTGGCAGCTGCTGCCTGACACTGGGCACTCCAATTGAATTTGCTGTTAACCAAGACGCCCAGGTCCTTCTCCATGTCCGATTTCCCCAACGGTTTCCCATTTAATATGTATGGGTGACTGCTGTTTTTCTTTCCCATGTGCATGACCTTACATTTCTCGGCATTGAACCCCATTTGCCATTTTTTGGCCCAACTCCCCAATTGATCAAAATCCTCCTGTAGCTGGGCCCTGTCCTCATCTGTATTAACTACTTTCCAAAGTTTAGTATCATGTGCAAATCTTGCTATTTTACTATGCAACCCTTCCACTAGATCATTACTAAATCTATGAAATAATCTAGGGCCCAAGACAGACCCTTGAGGCCCCCCGCTAGTAACCCTGACACCCCCTGAGCTTACTCCATTGATAACCACCCTCTGCTTTCTATCACTCAGCCAGCTATTTACCCACTTGCACACATTATCCCCCAGACCAAGCATTCTCATTTTATCGACCAACCTTTTGTGTGGCACGGTATGAAACGCTTTGGAGAAGTCCAGGTCTCCAACATCCACTGACTCTCCCCGGTCCAGCTGTGAGCTCACCTCCTCGTAGAAGGCGATCAGGAGCGATCCCTCATGAATCCATGTTGATATGGAGTTAGACAGTTCTTGTCATTAAGATATTCTACAATAGCATCTCTAAGAAATCCTTCAAACAATTTACCCACAACAGACGTTAAGCTGACTGCTCTCTAGTTCCCAGGGTCACTTTTCGACCCCTTTTTGAATCTTGGTCCCACATTTGCTTGGCGCCAGTCTAGTGGGACAGTCCCTGTCCATAAAGAGTGCTTGAATCTAAGATCCAGCGGCCTGTCTATCACATGACTTAATTCTTTTAGTACCCGGGGGTGTATGTCATCTGGGCCTGGTGACTTGTCTATTTTGATATTCTTTAGGCGTTTCTGAGCTTCCTCCTGGGTTAGGTGGGTGATATTTAGCGGAGGATTTACTTTATCACTCTGCATTTCCTCCGATATATTGAGTAGGTTTGCTTTCCCCTCATCGCCCTCTCGGATTTTACCCAGGTTATTTTTCAATGGGCCAACGCCATCAGTTTGAATCGTTTTACTGTTTCTATAGTTAATGAACAGTTTGGGATTGGTTTTACTTTCCTTGGCAATTAGTCTCTCTGTCTCCTCTTTTGCTATTCTTCTTTGTTTCTTCCAGATTGAGTTTTTTTCCCTCTAAGATATTAGCGCTTCCTGTAGTGTGATCATCTCTGATGATCTGATGGTGAAAGGTGTGATACTGTGTGAGGCATAGTGTGTTAGGTCTGTGTCTTTGATCAGGCCTCCACTCCCCTGGTGAGCTGAACAGCTGGCAATTTAGTCCCAAGCAGCTCCCACAATCCCTCTCACCTGATGCTCTAGTCCTTCCTATAAATCTCGATGCATTGTAAGGGGTGCACGTGGTGTGGGGTGCATGCACGTGTCCTTATTCAGCAAAGTGTCCTATTCGACAAGTGTCTCTGACAGTCATTTCAATGGCAGTATGTAGTGTATATCATCTCTCTCCTCTCTTCTTCTTCACACAGGTATTTAATCCATCCATCCGTTTGTGTGCTGTCTGATAAGTGTGAACAGAGTCAGATTCTCTAGCAACATTTTTCCATGGTATTTAATTGTTTGGTCCTGCATCTTTTTGTCTTTTTGTTTCTATTTTCAAATGTTGAAAGCCTTCTCTTTCATTGGTTTCTGGCCTCTGTGTTTATCTTACCTAGCATTGCCTGCTCTAGCCCAGTGCTAATTGGCTAATTACTCAGTATGACCAACTGGTGCTGGCCTCTAGTAGACATTTCATTTCATATATATTCAGCACTGGCTGCAAATAGCACGCGTGCGGGGTCACGCGTGCAATAGATTCGAAGTGCAATAATTACAAGTGCAGTTAGACATGGCAGTTGGACAGGGCAGGAGACAGGGAAGGTGCATAACATTTTCATACAAACATGCTTCTCGGTCACTAATACTGCATTATGCATTAGTCTTATCAATCGGCTTTTTATTTGTTTTCACTGCTGCTTTCTCACATCTCGCCCGCCCTTCAAAACATTCTGTGCACTCTCTCTATATCAGCCCTTCCCTTCTCCCCTCTCCCATGTAGAACTCTGAGGCTCTACTGACATTCCTCACCCACTGCAAACCATCCACTACCTCCATACAGCACTCAAAACGTTCAGACAAATCATTGCACCACCTGATCTTTCTCTTCTTTCTCCTTTTACTAGTCGCAGGCGACATCTCCCCCAACCCTGGGCCCCCCTCCACTAGCGTACACCACTCTCCTCCAGCTGCATATAGAAACCCTGCTAATCTTATTAACGTTCAGTGCATGCCCTCTCCTATTGATTTCCATTGCGCTCTCTGCAACGCACGGTCTGTGTGGAACAAACTAACTTACATCCATGATTTTTTCCTCTCTAATTCTCTTACCCTTCTGGCTAGCACAGAAACCTGGATTCAGCAGCTAGACACCACCGCTGCTGCTGCTCTCTCGTTTGGTGGGCTGAAATTTTCACATACCGCCAGACATGGCAACAGACAGGGTGGAGGGGTTGGTCTGCTCCTTTCCTCACAATGTGCTTTCCAGGTCATCCCCCCGGTTCCCTCACTTAGGTTTCCTTCCTTTGAAGTCCACACCATCACACTCTTTAAACCCTTCTCCCTGTGAGTGGCAGTCGGGGATCGCCCTCCAGGCTCCCCCCGCCACTTCTTGGATCACTTTGCCACCTGGCTTCCTCACTTTCTATCCTCTGACATCCCCACCCTCATCATGGGCGACTTTAACATCCCCATCGATGACCCCCTCTCCCAATCGGCCTCTCATCTACTTTCTCAAACTTCTTCATTCCGTCTCTCACAGTTTACTAATTCTCCTACCCATGAAGACGGGAACACTCTGGACCTGGTTTTTGCCAGGCTCTGCTTGCTGGATGACTTGACCAACTCCCCTCTCCCGCTCTCGGACCACAACCTTCTTTCCTTCTCTGTTAAGAATTGTCTCTTAGAGGAATACACGTACCATTAATACCCAGCAGCTTATGGACAATCTCCACACATCTTTAGCCCCCATCTCCTCCTTCTCCTGTCCACACTTGGCATTGTCACACTACAACAATACACTGAAGTGCGCCCTCGATGAAGCAGCTCCTTCTACTCGCAGAAAGATCCCACACAGACAACGGCAGCCCTGGCACACGATGCAAACACGTTTTCTCCAGCGTTGCTCAAGGTGTGCTGAGCGTCAGTGAAGAAAATCTCTTTTAGAAGAGGACTTCATCCACTATCAATTCATGCTCAAAACCTAGAACTCTGCCCTTCATCTGGCCAAACAATCCCATTTCACCACCCTCATCACTTCAATGTCCAACAACCCAAAACGACTTTTCCAAACCGTAAAACTCCCTCCTGAAACCTAAAGCACAGGCCCTCACCACCAACCTCAGCAGTGAGGATCTGGCCACTTATTTCTTGGAAAAAATCAACCACATCCATCAGGACATCTCAGCCCAATCTCCTCAGTGCCTGGATCCCCTTCCCTACCGCACTTCAAGCTCACTAGCCATCTTTGAGCCTGTCACACAAGAAGAGGTTACCCAGCTCCTCGCTTCTTCTCGGCCTACAACCTGCAACAGTGACCCCATTCCTTCACATCTCCTGCAGTCCCTCTCACCGGTGGTCACCACTCACCTGACTAAAAGATTGAACCTCTCTCTTTCTTCAGGTATCCTTTGACTTCAAAAGCCATCCCTGGACCAGAACTGCACTGCTAACTACAGACCGCTCTCTAATCTTCCTTTCATCTCGAAACTCCTGGAACGCTTGCTTCACTCCCGTCTAATCCGCTATCTCTCAGATAACTCTCTCCTCGACCCTTTACAATCTGCTTTCCGCTCCTCCCACTCTACTGAAACTGCCCTCACTAAAGTCTCGAATGATCTACTAACAGCCAAATCCAAAGGTCACTGCTCCCTGCTGATCTCCTGGATCTCTCTGCAGCATTCGACACTGTGGATCACCAGCTCCTCCTCACTATGCTCCGCTCTATTGGCCTCAAGGAAACCGTTCTCTCCTGGTTCTCCTCCTACCTCTCTGACCGCTCCTTCACTGTGTCTTTTGCCGGCTCTTCTTCCCCTCCTCATCCCCTTACTATCGGGGATCCTCAGGGCTCAGTCCTAGGCCCCCTCCTCTTCTCTCTATACACTACCCCTTATTGGACAAACTATCAGCAGATTTGGCTTCCAGTATCATCTCGATGCTGACGACACCCAACTATACTCTTCTTCCCCTGACATCACCCCTACCCTAATACAAAACACCAAGGATTGTTGATCTGCTGGGTCTAGCATCATGTCCCCGCTTAATTGGAAAGTGCTGTGGAATATGTTGGCGCTATAGAAATCAAAATTAGTATTCTTATTAGAACAGCTGTATGTAGTGTAGATCATCTCTTCTACCAGCAGTATGTAGTGTAGATCATCTCTTCTTACAGCAGTATGTAGTGTAGATCATCTCTTCTAACAGCTGTATGTAGTGTATATCATCTCTTCTTACAGCAGTATGTAGTGTAGATCATCTCTTCTTACAGCTGTATGTAGTGTATATCATCTCTTCTTACAGCAGTATGTAGTATATATCATCTCTTCTTCCAGCAGTATGTAGTGTAGATCATCTCTTCTTACAGCAGTATGTAGTGTAGATCATCTCTTCTTACAGCAGTATGTAGTGTAGATCATCTCTTCTTACAGCAGTATGTAGTGTATATCATCTCTTCTTACAGCTGTATGTAGTGTATATCATCTCTTCTTACAGCTGTATGTAGTATATATCATCTCTTCTTACAGCAGTATGTAGTATATATCATCTCTTCTTACAGCTGTATGTAGTGTATATCATCTCTTCTTACAGCAGTATGTAGTGTAGATCATCTCTTCTTACAGCTGTATGTAGTGTAGATCATCTCTTCTTACAGCTGTATGTAGTGTAGATCATCTCTTCTTACAGCTGTATGTAGTATATATCATCTCTTCTTACAGCAGTATGTAGTATATATCATCTCTTCTTACAGCTGTATGTAGTATATATCATCTCTTCTTACAGCAGTATGTAGTATATATCATCTCTTCTTACAGCTGTATGTAGTATATATCATCTCTTCTTACAGCTGTATGTAGTGTATATCATCTCTTCTTACAGCTGTATGTAGTGTATATCATCTCTTCTTACAGCTGTATGTAGTGTATATCATCTCTTCTTCCAGCAGTATGTAGTATAGATCATCTCTTCTTACAGCTGTATGTAGTGTATATCATCTCTTCTTACAGCTGTATGTAGTGTATATCATCTCTTCTTACAGCTGTATGTAGTGTATATCATCTCTTCTTACAGCTGTATGTAGTGTATATCATCTCTTCTTCCAGCAGTATGTAGTATATATCATCTCTTCTTACAGCTGTATGTAGTGTATATCATCTCTTCTTACAGCTGTATGTAGTGTATATCATCTCTTCTTACAGCTGTATGTAGTGTAGATCATCTCTTCTTACAGCAGTATGTAGTGTAGATCATCTCTTCTTCCAGCAGTATGTAGTATATATCATCTCTTCTTACAGCTGTATGTAGTGTATATCATCTCTTCTTACAGCTGTATGTAGTGTAGATCATCTCTTCTTACAGCAGTATGTAGTGTAGATCATCTCTTCTTCCAGCAGTATGTAGTATATATCATCTCTTCTTACAGCTGTATGTAGTGTATATCATCTCTTCTACCAGCAGTATGTAGTATATATCATCTCTTCTACCAGCTGTATGTAGTGTAGATCATCTCTTCTTACAGCTGTATGTAGTATATATCATCTCTTCTTACAGCAGTATGTAGTATATATCATCTCTTCTTACAGCTGTATGTAGTGTATATCATCTCTTCTTACAGCAGTATGTAGTGTAGATCATCTCTTCTTACAGCTGTATGTAGTGTAGATCATCTCTTCTTACAGCTGTATGTAGTGTAGATCATCTCTTCTTACAGCTGTATGTAGTATATATCATCTCTTCTTACAGCAGTATGTAGTATATATCATCTCTTCTTACAGCTGTATGTAGTATATATCATCTCTTCTTACAGCAGTATGTAGTATATATCATCTCTTCTTACAGCTGTATGTAGTATATATCATCTCTTCTTACAGCTGTATGTAGTGTATATCATCTCTTCTTACAGCTGTATGTAGTGTATATCATCTCTTCTTACAGCTGTATGTAGTGTATATCATCTCTTCTTCCAGCAGTATGTAGTATAGATCATCTCTTCTTACAGCTGTATGTAGTGTATATCATCTCTTCTTCCAGCAGTATGTAGTATATATCATCTCTTCTTACAGCAGTATGTAGTGTATATCATCTCTTCTTACAGCAGTATGTAGTGTAGATCATCTCTTCTTACAGCAGTATGTAGTGTAGATCATCTCTTCTTACAGCAGTATGTAGTGTAGATCATCTCTTCTACCAGCAGTATGTAGTATATATCATCTCTTCTACCAGCTGTATGTAGTGTATATCATCTCTTTTACCAGCAGTATGTAGTATATATCATCTCTTCTTACAGCAGTATGTAGTGTATATCATCTCTTCTTCCAGCAGTATGTAGTGTAGATCATCTCTTCTTACAGCAGTATGTAGTATATATCATCTCTTCTTACAGCTGTATGTAGTGTAGATCATCTCTTCTTACAGCAGTATGTAGTGTAGATCATCTCTTCTTCCAGCTGTATGTAGTGTAGATCATCTCTTCTTACAGCAGTATGTAGTGTAGATCATCTCTTCTTACAGCTGTATGTAGTGTAGATCATCTCTTCTTACAGCAGTATGTAGTGTAGATCATCTCTTCTACCAGCAGTATGTAGTGTAGATCATCTCTTCTACCAGCAGTATGTAGTGTAGATCATCTTTTCTTACAGGTGTATGTAGTATATATCATCTCTTCTTACAGCAGTATGTAGTATATATCATCTCTTCTACCAGCAGTATGTAGTATATATCATCTCTTCTTACAGCTGTATGTAGTGTAGATCATCTCTTCTTACAGCAGTATGTAGTGTAGATCATCTCTTCTTCCAGCAGTATGTAGTGTAGATCATCTCTTCTTCCAGCAGTATGTAGTATATATCATCTCTTCTTACAGCAGTATGTAGTGTAGATCATCTCTTCTTCCAGCAGTATGTAGTGTAGATCATCTCTTCTACCAGCAGTATGTACATAGTTCCATAGTTCCATAGTTGATAAGGCCGAAAAAAGGCAAGCGTCCATCCAGTTCAGCCTATTTGTTGTGCACTGCAGCTATTCCGCTCTTCCTATACCATGCGGGATAGGCCAATTGACATCACTGATGAAAAATTCACTTCCCGACACCAATCTGGATGAATTAACTATCACTAAGCATAAGATGTAATTTTCTTGTTCTCCAGAAAGGCGTCCAGGCCTCTCTTGAAGTCATTAAGTGAGTTGGACATCACCACTTCCTCTCCCAGAGAGTTCCAGAGTCTCACGGCTCTGAGCGTAAAGAATCCCCTTCTATGCTGGTGCAGGAACCTCCTTTCCTCCAGACGCATAGTGTGCCCCCTCGTCTTTGTCACCATCCTTGGTCTAAACAGGTCATGGGAGAGATCTCTGTACTGCCCCCTGATGTATTTATACATGTTTATGAGGTCTCCCCTAAGCCTTCTCTTTTCCAATGTAACTAGGCCTAATTTTGACAACCTCTCTGGGTATTCTAGTCCCTCCATTCCCTTTCTTACCTTAGTCGCCCTCCTTTGTACCCTCTCTAGCTCCAATATGTCTTTCCTGAGCACCGGAGGCCAGAACTGTGCCCAATATTCTAAGTGCGGCCTTACCAGCGCTTTCTACAGAGGAAGAGCAATGTTCTCATCATATGCCCCTATTCCTCTTCTGATGCATGCCATGACTCTATTTGCCTTGGCAGCTGCTGCCTGACACTGGGCACTCCAATTGAATTTGCTGTTAACCAAGACGCCCAGGTCCTTCTCCATGTCCGATTTCCCCAACGGTTTCCCATTTAATATGTATGGGTGACTGCTGTTTTTCTTTCCCATGTGCATGACCTTACATTTCTCGGCATTGAACCCCATTTGCCATTTTTTGGCCCAACTCCCCAATTGATCAAAATCCTCCTGTAGCTGGGCCCTGTCCTCATCTGTATTAACTACTTTCCAAAGTTTAGTATCATGTGCAAATCTTGCTATTTTACTATGCAACCCTTCCACTAGATCATTACTAAATCTATGAAATAATCTAGGGCCCAAGACAGACCCTTGAGGCCCCCCGCTAGTAACCCTGACACCCCCTGAGCTTACTCCATTGATAACCACCCTCTGCTTTCTATCACTCAGCCAGCTATTTACCCACTTGCACACATTATCCCCCAGACCAAGCATTCTCATTTTATCGACCAACCTTTTGTGTGGCACGGTATGAAACGCTTTGGAGAAGTCCAGGTCTCCAACATCCACTGACTCTCCCCGGTCCAGCTGTGAGCTCACCTCCTCGTAGAAGGCGATCAGGAGCGATCCCTCATGAATCCATGTTGATATGGAGTTAGACAGTTCTTGTCATTAAGATATTCTACAATAGCATCTCTAAGAAATCCTTCAAACAATTTACCCACAACAGACGTTAAGCTGACTGCTCTCTAGTTCCCAGGGTCACTTTTCGACCCCTTTTTGAATCTTGGTCCCACATTTGCTTGGCGCCAGTCTAGTGGGACAGTCCCTGTCCATAAAGAGTGCTTGAATCTAAGATCCAGCGGCCTGTCTATCACATGACTTAATTCTTTTAGTACCCGGGGGTGTATGTCATCTGGGCCTGGTGACTTGTCTATTTTGATATTCTTTAGGCGTTTCTGAGCTTCCTCCTGGGTTAGGTGGGTGATATTTAGCGGAGGATTTACTTTATCACTCTGCATTTCCTCCGATATATTGAGTAGGTTTGCTTTCCCCTCATCGCCCTCTCGGATTTTACCCAGGTTATTTTTCAATGGGCCAACGCCATCAGTTTGAATCGTTTTACTGTTTCTATAGTTAATGAACAGTTTGGGATTGGTTTTACTTTCCTTGGCAATTAGTCTCTCTGTCTCCTCTTTTGCTATTCTTCTTTGTTTCTTCCAGATTGAGTTTTTTTCCCTCTAAGATATTAGCGCTTCCTGTAGTGTGATCATCTCTGATGATCTGATGGTGAAAGGTGTGATACTGTGTGAGGCATAGTGTGTTAGGTCTGTGTCTTTGATCAGGCCTCCACTCCCCTGGTGAGCTGAACAGCTGGCAATTTAGTCCCAAGCAGCTCCCACAATCCCTCTCACCTGATGCTCTAGTCCTTCCTATAAATCTCGATGCATTGTAAGGGGTGCACGTGGTGTGGGGTGCATGCACGTGTCCTTATTCAGCAAAGTGTCCTATTCGACAAGTGTCTCTGACAGTCATTTCAATGGCAGTATGTAGTGTATATCATCTCTCTCCTCTCTTCTTCTTCACACAGGTATTTAATCCATCCATCCGTTTGTGTGCTGTCTGATAAGTGTGAACAGAGTCAGATTCTCTAGCAACATTTTTCCATGGTATTTAATTGTTTGGTCCTGCATCTTTTTGTCTTTTTGTTTCTATTTTCAAATGTTGAAAGCCTTCTCTTTCATTGGTTTCTGGCCTCTGTGTTTATCTTACCTAGCATTGCCTGCTCTAGCCCAGTGCTAATTGGCTAATTACTCAGTATGACCAACTGGTGCTGGCCTCTAGTAGACATTTCATTTCATATATATTCAGCACTGGCTGCAAATAGCACGCGTGCGGGGTCACGCGTGCAATAGATTCGAAGTGCAATAATTACAAGTGCAGTTAGACATGGCAGTTGGACAGGGCAGGAGACAGGGAAGGTGCATAACATTTTCATACAAACATGCTTCTCGGTCACTAATACTGCATTATGCATTAGTCTTATCAATCGGCTTTTTATTTGTTTTCACTGCTGCTTTCTCACATCTCGCCCGCCCTTCAAAACATTCTGTGCACTCTCTCTATATCAGCCCTTCCCTTCTCCCCTCTCCCATGTAGAACTCTGAGGCTCTACTGACATTCCTCACCCACTGCAAACCATCCACTACCTCCATACAGCACTCAAAACGTTCAGACAAATCATTGCACCACCTGATCTTTCTCTTCTTTCTCCTTTTACTAGTCGCAGGCGACATCTCCCCCAACCCTGGGCCCCCCTCCACTAGCGTACACCACTCTCCTCCAGCTGCATATAGAAACCCTGCTAATCTTATTAACGTTCAGTGCATGCCCTCTCCTATTGATTTCCATTGCGCTCTCTGCAACGCACGGTCTGTGTGGAACAAACTAACTTACATCCATGATTTTTTCCTCTCTAATTCTCTTACCCTTCTGGCTAGCACAGAAACCTGGATTCAGCAGCTAGACACCACCGCTGCTGCTGCTCTCTCGTTTGGTGGGCTGAAATTTTCACATACCGCCAGACATGGCAACAGACAGGGTGGAGGGGTTGGTCTGCTCCTTTCCTCACAATGTGCTTTCCAGGTCATCCCCCCGGTTCCCTCACTTAGGTTTCCTTCCTTTGAAGTCCACACCATCACACTCTTTAAACCCTTCTCCCTGTGAGTGGCAGTCGGGGATCGCCCTCCAGGCTCCCCCCGCCACTTCTTGGATCACTTTGCCACCTGGCTTCCTCACTTTCTATCCTCTGACATCCCCACCCTCATCATGGGCGACTTTAACATCCCCATCGATGACCCCCTCTCCCAATCGGCCTCTCATCTACTTTCTCAAACTTCTTCATTCCGTCTCTCACAGTTTACTAATTCTCCTACCCATGAAGACGGGAACACTCTGGACCTGGTTTTTGCCAGGCTCTGCTTGCTGGATGACTTGACCAACTCCCCTCTCCCGCTCTCGGACCACAACCTTCTTTCCTTCTCTGTTAAGAATTGTCTCTTAGAGGAATACACGTACCATTAATACCCAGCAGCTTATGGACAATCTCCACACATCTTTAGCCCCCATCTCCTCCTTCTCCTGTCCACACTTGGCATTGTCACACTACAACAATACACTGAAGTGCGCCCTCGATGAAGCAGCTCCTTCTACTCGCAGAAAGATCCCACACAGACAACGGCAGCCCTGGCACACGATGCAAACACGTTTTCTCCAGCGTTGCTCAAGGTGTGCTGAGCGTCAGTGAAGAAAATCTCTTTTAGAAGAGGACTTCATCCACTATCAATTCATGCTCAAAACCTAGAACTCTGCCCTTCATCTGGCCAAACAATCCCATTTCACCACCCTCATCACTTCAATGTCCAACAACCCAAAACGACTTTTCCAAACCGTAAAACTCCCTCCTGAAACCTAAAGCACAGGCCCTCACCACCAACCTCAGCAGTGAGGATCTGGCCACTTATTTCTTGGAAAAAATCAACCACATCCATCAGGACATCTCAGCCCAATCTCCTCAGTGCCTGGATCCCCTTCCCTACCGCACTTCAAGCTCACTAGCCATCTTTGAGCCTGTCACACAAGAAGAGGTTACCCAGCTCCTCGCTTCTTCTCGGCCTACAACCTGCAACAGTGACCCCATTCCTTCACATCTCCTGCAGTCCCTCTCACCGGTGGTCACCACTCACCTGACTAAAAGATTGAACCTCTCTCTTTCTTCAGGTATCCTTTGACTTCAAAAGCCATCCCTGGACCAGAACTGCACTGCTAACTACAGACCGCTCTCTAATCTTCCTTTCATCTCGAAACTCCTGGAACGCTTGCTTCACTCCCGTCTAATCCGCTATCTCTCAGATAACTCTCTCCTCGACCCTTTACAATCTGCTTTCCGCTCCTCCCACTCTACTGAAACTGCCCTCACTAAAGTCTCGAATGATCTACTAACAGCCAAATCCAAAGGTCACTGCTCCCTGCTGATCTCCTGGATCTCTCTGCAGCATTCGACACTGTGGATCACCAGCTCCTCCTCACTATGCTCCGCTCTATTGGCCTCAAGGAAACCGTTCTCTCCTGGTTCTCCTCCTACCTCTCTGACCGCTCCTTCACTGTGTCTTTTGCCGGCTCTTCTTCCCCTCCTCATCCCCTTACTATCGGGGATCCTCAGGGCTCAGTCCTAGGCCCCCTCCTCTTCTCTCTATACACTACCCCTTATTGGACAAACTATCAGCAGATTTGGCTTCCAGTATCATCTCGATGCTGACGACACCCAACTATACTCTTCTTCCCCTGACATCACCCCTACCCTAATACAAAACACCAAGGATTGTTGATCTGCTGGGTCTAGCATCATGTCCCCGCTTAATTGGAAAGTGCTGTGGAATATGTTGGCGCTATAGAAATCAAAATTAGTATTCTTATTAGAACAGCTGTATGTAGTGTAGATCATCTCTTCTACCAGCAGTATGTAGTGTAGATCATCTCTTCTTACAGCAGTATGTAGTGTAGATCATCTCTTCTAACAGCTGTATGTAGTGTATATCATCTCTTCTTACAGCAGTATGTAGTGTAGATCATCTCTTCTTACAGCTGTATGTAGTGTATATCATCTCTTCTTACAGCAGTATGTAGTATATATCATCTCTTCTTACAGCAGTATGTAGTGTAGATCATCTCTTCTTACAGCAGTATGTAGTGTAGATCATCTCTTCTTACAGCAGTATGTAGTGTAGATCATCTCTTCTTACAGCAGTATGTAGTGTATATCATCTCTTCTTACAGCTGTATGTAGTGTATATCATCTCTTCTTACAGCTGTATGTAGTATATATCATCTCTTCTTACAGCAGTATGTAGTATATATCATCTCTTCTTACAGCTGTATGTAGTGTATATCATCTCTTCTTACAGCAGTATGTAGTGTAGATCATCTCTTCTTACAGCTGTATGTAGTGTAGATCATCTCTTCTTACAGCTGTATGTAGTGTAGATCATCTCTTCTTACAGCTGTATGTAGTATATATCATCTCTTCTTACAGCAGTATGTAGTATATATCATCTCTTCTTACAGCTGTATGTAGTATATATCATCTCTTCTTACAGCAGTATGTAGTGTAGATCATCTCTTCTTACAGCAGTATGTAGTGTAGATCATCTCTTCTTCCAGCAGTATGTAGTGTAGATCATCTCTTCTACCAGCAGTATGTAGTGTAGATCATCTCTTCTTACAGCTGTATGTAGTATATATCATCTCTTCTTACAGCAGTATGTAGTGTAGATCATCTCTTCTTACAGCTGTATGTAGTATATATCATCTCTTCTTACAGCAGTATGTAGTATATATCATCTCTTCTTACAGCTGTATGTAGTGTATATCATCTCTTCTTACAGCAGTATGTAGTGTAGATCATCTCTTCTTACAGCTGTATGTAGTGTAGATCATCTCTTCTTACAGCTGTATGTAGTGTAGATCATCTCTTCTTACAGCTGTATGTAGTATATATCATCTCTTCTTACAGCTGTATGTAGTGTATATCATCTCTTCTTACAGCAGTATGTAGTGTAGATCATCTCTTCTACCAGCAGTATGTAGTGTAGATCATCTCTTCTTACAGCTGTATGTAGTGTAGATCATCTCTTCTTACAGCTGTATGTAGTATAGATCATCTCTTCTTACAGCAGTATGTAGTATATATCATCTCTTCTTACAGGTGTATGTAGTATATATCATCTCTTCTTCCAGCAGTATGTAGTATATATCATCTCTTCTTACAGCAGTATGTAGTGTAGATCATCTCTTCTACCAGCAGTATGTAGTGTAGATCATCTCTTCTTACAGCAGTATGTAGTGTAGATCATCTCTTCTTACAGCTGTATGTAGTGTATATCATCTCTTTTACCAGCAGTATGTAGTATATATCATCTCTTCTTACAGCAGTATGTAGTGTATATCATCTCTTCTTACAGCAGTATGTAGTGTAGATCATCTCTTCTTACAGCAGTATGTAGTGTAGATCATCTCTTCTTACAGCAGTATGTAGTATATATCATCTCTTCTAACAGCAGTATGTAGTATATATCATCTCTTCTTACAGCTGTATGTAGTATATATCATCTCTTCTTACAGCAGTATGTAGTGTAGATCATCTCTTCTTACAGCAGTATGTAGTGTAGATCATCTCTTCTTCCAGCAGTATGTAGTGTAGATCATCTCTTCTACCAGCAGTATGTAGTGTAGATCATCTCTTCTTACAGCTGTATGTAGTATATATCATCTCTTCTTACAGCAGTATGTAGTGTAGATCATCTCTTCTTACAGCTGTATGTAGTATATATCATCTCTTCTTACAGCAGTATGTAGTATATATCATCTCTTCTTACAGCTGTATGTAGTGTATATCATCTCTTCTTACAGCAGTATGTAGTGTAGATCATCTCTTCTTACAGCTGTATGTAGTGTAGATCATCTCTTCTTACAGCTGTATGTAGTGTAGATCATCTCTTCTTACAGCTGTATGTAGTATATATCATCTCTTCTTACAGCTGTATGTAGTGTATATCATCTCTTCTTACAGCAGTATGTAGTGTAGATCATCTCTTCTACCAGCAGTATGTAGTGTAGATCATCTCTTCTTACAGCTGTATGTAGTGTAGATCATCTCTTCTTACAGCTGTATGTAGTATAGATCATCTCTTCTTACAGCAGTATGTAGTATATATCATCTCTTCTTACAGGTGTATGTAGTATATATCATCTCTTCTTACAGCAGTATGTAGTATATATCATCTCTTCTTACAGGTGTATGTAGTATATATCATCTCTTCTTCCAGCAGTATGTAGTATATATCATCTCTTCTTACAGCTGTATGTAGTGTAGATCATCTCTTCTTACAGCTGTATGTAGTGTATATCATCTCTTCTTACAGCTGTATGTAGTGTATATCATCTCTTCTTACAGCTGTATGTAGTGTATATCATCTCTTCTTACAGCTGTATGTAGTATATATCATCTCTTCTTACAGCTGTATGTAGTATATATCATCTCTTCTTACAGGTGTATGTAGTGTAGATCATCTCTTCTTACAGGTGTATGTAGTGTATATCATCTCTTTTACCAGCAGTATGTAGTATATATCATCTCTTCTTACAGCAGTATGTAGTGTAGATCATCTCTTCTTACAGCAGTATGTAGTGTAGATCATCTCTTCTTCCAGCAGTATGTAGTGTAGATCATCTCTTCTACCAGCAGTATGTAGTGTAGATCATCTCTTCTTACAGCTGTATGTAGTGTAGATCATCTCTTCTTACAGCTGTATGTAGTATAGATCATCTCTTCTTACAGCAGTATGTAGTATATATCATCTCTTCTTACAGGTGTATGTAGTATATATCATCTCTTCTTCCAGCAGTATGTAGTATATATCATCTCTTCTTACAGCAGTATGTAGTGTAGATCATCTCTTCTTACAGCTGTATGTAGTGTAGATCATCTCTTCTTACAGCTGTATGTAGTGTATATCATCTCTTTTACCAGCAGTATGTAGTATATATCATCTCTTCTTACAGCAGTATGTAGTGTATATCATCTCTTCTTACAGCAGTATGTAGTGTAGATCATCTCTTCTTACAGCAGTATGTAGTGTAGATCATCTCTTCTTACAGCAGTATGTAGTGTAGATCATCTCTTCTACCAGCAGTATGTAGTATATATCATCTCTTCTACCAGCTGTATGTAGTGTATATCATCTCTTTTACCAGCAGTATGTAGTATATATCATCTCTTCTTACAGCAGTATGTAGTGTATATCATCTCTTCTTCCAGCAGTATGTAGTGTAGATCATCTCTTCTTACAGCAGTATGTAGTATATATCATCTCTTCTTACAGCTGTATGTAGTGTAGATCATCTCTTCTTACAGCAGTATGTAGTGTAGATCATCTCTTCTTCCAGCTGTATGTAGTGTAGATCATCTCTTCTTACAGCAGTATGTAGTGTAGATCATCTCTTCTTACAGCTGTATGTAGTGTAGATCATCTCTTCTTACAGCAGTATGTAGTGTAGATCATCTCTTCTACCAGCAGTATGTAGTGTAGATCATCTCTTCTACCAGCAGTATGTAGTGTAGATCATCTTTTCTTACAGGTGTATGTAGTATATATCATCTCTTCTTACAGCAGTATGTAGTATATATCATCTCTTCTACCAGCAGTATGTAGTATATATCATCTCTTCTTACAGCTGTATGTAGTGTAGATCATCTCTTCTTACAGCAGTATGTAGTGTAGATCATCTCTTCTTCCAGCAGTATGTAGTGTAGATCATCTCTTCTTCCAGCAGTATGTAGTGTAGATCATCTCTTCTTCCAGCAGTATGTAGTGTAGATCATCTCTTCTACCAGCAGTATGTACATAGTTCCATAGTTCCATAGTTGATAAGGCCGAAAAAAGGCAAGCGTCCATCCAGTTCAGCCTATTTGTTGTGCACTGCAGCTATTCCGCTCTTCCTATACCATGCGGGATAGGCCAATTGACATCACTGATGAAAAATTCACTTCCCGACACCAATCTGGATGAATTAACTATCACTAAGCATAAGATGTAATTTTCTTGTTCTCCAGAAAGGCGTCCAGGCCTCTCTTGAAGTCATTAAGTGAGTTGGACATCACCACTTCCTCTCCCAGAGAGTTCCAGAGTCTCACGGCTCTGAGCGTAAAGAATCCCCTTCTATGCTGGTGCAGGAACCTCCTTTCCTCCAGACGCATAGTGTGCCCCCTCGTCTTTGTCACCATCCTTGGTCTAAACAGGTCATGGGAGAGATCTCTGTACTGCCCCCTGATGTATTTATACATGTTTATGAGGTCTCCCCTAAGCCTTCTCTTTTCCAATGTAACTAGGCCTAATTTTGACAACCTCTCTGGGTATTCTAGTCCCTCCATTCCCTTTCTTACCTTAGTCGCCCTCCTTTGTACCCTCTCTAGCTCCAATATGTCTTTCCTGAGCACCGGAGGCCAGAACTGTGCCCAATATTCTAAGTGCGGCCTTACCAGCGCTTTCTACAGAGGAAGAGCAATGTTCTCATCATATGCCCCTATTCCTCTTCTGATGCATGCCATGACTCTATTTGCCTTGGCAGCTGCTGCCTGACACTGGGCACTCCAATTGAATTTGCTGTTAACCAAGACGCCCAGGTCCTTCTCCATGTCCGATTTCCCCAACGGTTTCCCATTTAATATGTATGGGTGACTGCTGTTTTTCTTTCCCATGTGCATGACCTTACATTTCTCGGCATTGAACCCCATTTGCCATTTTTTGGCCCAACTCCCCAATTGATCAAAATCCTCCTGTAGCTGGGCCCTGTCCTCATCTGTATTAACTACTTTCCAAAGTTTAGTATCATGTGCAAATCTTGCTATTTTACTATGCAACCCTTCCACTAGATCATTACTAAATCTATGAAATAATCTAGGGCCCAAGACAGACCCTTGAGGCCCCCCGCTAGTAACCCTGACACCCCCTGAGCTTACTCCATTGATAACCACCCTCTGCTTTCTATCACTCAGCCAGCTATTTACCCACTTGCACACATTATCCCCCAGACCAAGCATTCTCATTTTATCGACCAACCTTTTGTGTGGCACGGTATGAAACGCTTTGGAGAAGTCCAGGTCTCCAACATCCACTGACTCTCCCCGGTCCAGCTGTGAGCTCACCTCCTCGTAGAAGGCGATCAGGAGCGATCCCTCATGAATCCATGTTGATATGGAGTTAGACAGTTCTTGTCATTAAGATATTCTACAATAGCATCTCTAAGAAATCCTTCAAACAATTTACCCACAACAGACGTTAAGCTGACTGCTCTCTAGTTCCCAGGGTCACTTTTCGACCCCTTTTTGAATCTTGGTCCCACATTTGCTTGGCGCCAGTCTAGTGGGACAGTCCCTGTCCATAAAGAGTGCTTGAATCTAAGATCCAGCGGCCTGTCTATCACATGACTTAATTCTTTTAGTACCCGGGGGTGTATGTCATCTGGGCCTGGTGACTTGTCTATTTTGATATTCTTTAGGCGTTTCTGAGCTTCCTCCTGGGTTAGGTGGGTGATATTTAGCGGAGGATTTACTTTATCACTCTGCATTTCCTCCGATATATTGAGTAGGTTTGCTTTCCCCTCATCGCCCTCTCGGATTTTACCCAGGTTATTTTTCAATGGGCCAACGCCATCAGTTTGAATCGTTTTACTGTTTCTATAGTTAATGAACAGTTTGGGATTGGTTTTACTTTCCTTGGCAATTAGTCTCTCTGTCTCCTCTTTTGCTATTCTTCTTTGTTTCTTCCAGATTGAGTTTTTTTCCCTCTAAGATATTAGCGCTTCCTGTAGTGTGATCATCTCTGATGATCTGATGGTGAAAGGTGTGATACTGTGTGAGGCATAGTGTGTTAGGTCTGTGTCTTTGATCAGGCCTCCACTCCCCTGGTGAGCTGAACAGCTGGCAATTTAGTCCCAAGCAGCTCCCACAATCCCTCTCACCTGATGCTCTAGTCCTTCCTATAAATCTCGATGCATTGTAAGGGGTGCACGTGGTGTGGGGTGCATGCACGTGTCCTTATTCAGCAAAGTGTCCTATTCGACAAGTGTCTCTGACAGTCATTTCAATGGCAGTATGTAGTGTATATCATCTCTCTCCTCTCTTCTTCTTCACACAGGTATTTAATCCATCCATCCGTTTGTGTGCTGTCTGATAAGTGTGAACAGAGTCAGATTCTCTAGCAACATTTTTCCATGGTATTTAATTGTTTGGTCCTGCATCTTTTTGTCTTTTTGTTTCTATTTTCAAATGTTGAAAGCCTTCTCTTTCATTGGTTTCTGGCCTCTGTGTTTATCTTACCTAGCATTGCCTGCTCTAGCCCAGTGCTAATTGGCTAATTACTCAGTATGACCAACTGGTGCTGGCCTCTAGTAGACATTTCATTTCATATATATTCAGCACTGGCTGCAAATAGCACGCGTGCGGGGTCACGCGTGCAATAGATTCGAAGTGCAATAATTACAAGTGCAGTTAGACATGGCAGTTGGACAGGGCAGGAGACAGGGAAGGTGCATAACATTTTCATACAAACATGCTTCTCGGTCACTAATACTGCATTATGCATTAGTCTTATCAATCGGCTTTTTATTTGTTTTCACTGCTGCTTTCTCACATCTCGCCCGCCCTTCAAAACATTCTGTGCACTCTCTCTATATCAGCCCTTCCCTTCTCCCCTCTCCCATGTAGAACTCTGAGGCTCTACTGACATTCCTCACCCACTGCAAACCATCCACTACCTCCATACAGCACTCAAAACGTTCAGACAAATCATTGCACCACCTGATCTTTCTCTTCTTTCTCCTTTTACTAGTCGCAGGCGACATCTCCCCCAACCCTGGGCCCCCCTCCACTAGCGTACACCACTCTCCTCCAGCTGCATATAGAAACCCTGCTAATCTTATTAACGTTCAGTGCATGCCCTCTCCTATTGATTTCCATTGCGCTCTCTGCAACGCACGGTCTGTGTGGAACAAACTAACTTACATCCATGATTTTTTCCTCTCTAATTCTCTTACCCTTCTGGCTAGCACAGAAACCTGGATTCAGCAGCTAGACACCACCGCTGCTGCTGCTCTCTCGTTTGGTGGGCTGAAATTTTCACATACCGCCAGACATGGCAACAGACAGGGTGGAGGGGTTGGTCTGCTCCTTTCCTCACAATGTGCTTTCCAGGTCATCCCCCCGGTTCCCTCACTTAGGTTTCCTTCCTTTGAAGTCCACACCATCACACTCTTTAAACCCTTCTCCCTGTGAGTGGCAGTCGGGGATCGCCCTCCAGGCTCCCCCCGCCACTTCTTGGATCACTTTGCCACCTGGCTTCCTCACTTTCTATCCTCTGACATCCCCACCCTCATCATGGGCGACTTTAACATCCCCATCGATGACCCCCTCTCCCAATCGGCCTCTCATCTACTTTCTCAAACTTCTTCATTCCGTCTCTCACAGTTTACTAATTCTCCTACCCATGAAGACGGGAACACTCTGGACCTGGTTTTTGCCAGGCTCTGCTTGCTGGATGACTTGACCAACTCCCCTCTCCCGCTCTCGGACCACAACCTTCTTTCCTTCTCTGTTAAGAATTGTCTCTTAGAGGAATACACGTACCATTAATACCCAGCAGCTTATGGACAATCTCCACACATCTTTAGCCCCCATCTCCTCCTTCTCCTGTCCACACTTGGCATTGTCACACTACAACAATACACTGAAGTGCGCCCTCGATGAAGCAGCTCCTTCTACTCGCAGAAAGATCCCACACAGACAACGGCAGCCCTGGCACACGATGCAAACACGTTTTCTCCAGCGTTGCTCAAGGTGTGCTGAGCGTCAGTGAAGAAAATCTCTTTTAGAAGAGGACTTCATCCACTATCAATTCATGCTCAAAACCTAGAACTCTGCCCTTCATCTGGCCAAACAATCCCATTTCACCACCCTCATCACTTCAATGTCCAACAACCCAAAACGACTTTTCCAAACCGTAAAACTCCCTCCTGAAACCTAAAGCACAGGCCCTCACCACCAACCTCAGCAGTGAGGATCTGGCCACTTATTTCTTGGAAAAAATCAACCACATCCATCAGGACATCTCAGCCCAATCTCCTCAGTGCCTGGATCCCCTTCCCTACCGCACTTCAAGCTCACTAGCCATCTTTGAGCCTGTCACACAAGAAGAGGTTACCCAGCTCCTCGCTTCTTCTCGGCCTACAACCTGCAACAGTGACCCCATTCCTTCACATCTCCTGCAGTCCCTCTCACCGGTGGTCACCACTCACCTGACTAAAAGATTGAACCTCTCTCTTTCTTCAGGTATCCTTTGACTTCAAAAGCCATCCCTGGACCAGAACTGCACTGCTAACTACAGACCGCTCTCTAATCTTCCTTTCATCTCGAAACTCCTGGAACGCTTGCTTCACTCCCGTCTAATCCGCTATCTCTCAGATAACTCTCTCCTCGACCCTTTACAATCTGCTTTCCGCTCCTCCCACTCTACTGAAACTGCCCTCACTAAAGTCTCGAATGATCTACTAACAGCCAAATCCAAAGGTCACTGCTCCCTGCTGATCTCCTGGATCTCTCTGCAGCATTCGACACTGTGGATCACCAGCTCCTCCTCACTATGCTCCGCTCTATTGGCCTCAAGGAAACCGTTCTCTCCTGGTTCTCCTCCTACCTCTCTGACCGCTCCTTCACTGTGTCTTTTGCCGGCTCTTCTTCCCCTCCTCATCCCCTTACTATCGGGGATCCTCAGGGCTCAGTCCTAGGCCCCCTCCTCTTCTCTCTATACACTACCCCTTATTGGACAAACTATCAGCAGATTTGGCTTCCAGTATCATCTCGATGCTGACGACACCCAACTATACTCTTCTTCCCCTGACATCACCCCTACCCTAATACAAAACACCAAGGATTGTTGATCTGCTGGGTCTAGCATCATGTCCCCGCTTAATTGGAAAGTGCTGTGGAATATGTTGGCGCTATAGAAATCAAAATTAGTATTCTTATTAGAACAGCTGTATGTAGTGTAGATCATCTCTTCTACCAGCAGTATGTAGTGTAGATCATCTCTTCTTACAGCAGTATGTAGTGTAGATCATCTCTTCTTACAGCTGTATGTAGTATATATCATCTCTTCTTACAGGTGTATGTAGTGTAGATCATCTCTTCTTACAGGTGTATGTAGTGTATATCATCTCTTTTACCAGCAGTATGTAGTATATATCATCTCTTCTTCCAGCAGTATGTAGTATAGATCATCTCTTCTTACAGCAGTATGTAGTGTAGATCATCTCTTCTTACAGCAGTATGTAGTATATATCATCTCTTCTTACAGCTGTATGTAGTGTATATCATCTCTTCTTACAGCTGTATGTAGTGTATATCATCTCTTCTTACAGCTGTATGTAGTGTATATCATCTCTTCTACCAGCAGTATGTAGTGTATATCATCTCTTCTTACAGCAGTATGTAGTGTAGATCATCTCTTCTTACAGCAGTATGTAGTGTAGATCATCTCTTCTTACAGCAGTATGTAGTGTAGATCATCTCTTCTACCAGCAGTATGTAGTATATATCATCTCTTCTACCAGCTGTATGTAGTGTATATCATCTCTTTTACCAGCAGTATGTAGTATATATCATCTCTTCTACCAGCAGTATGTAGTATATATCATCTCTTCTTACAGCTGTATGTAGTGTAGATCATCTCTTCTTACAGCTGTATGTAGTGTATATCATCTCTTCTTACAGCTGTATGTAGTGTATATCATCTCTTCTTACAGCAGTATGTAGTATATATCATCTCTTCTTACAGCTGTATGTAGTATATATCATCTCTTCTTACAGGTGTATGTAGTGTAGATCATCTCTTCTTACAGGTGTATGTAGTGTATATCATCTCTTTTACCAGCAGTATGTAGTATATATCATCTCTTCTTACAGCAGTATGTAGTGTAGATCATCTCTTCTTACAGCAGTATGTAGTGTAGATCATCTCTTCTTCCAGCAGTATGTAGTGTAGATCATCTCTTCTACCAGCAGTATGTAGTGTAGATCATCTCTTCTTACAGCTGTATGTAGTATATATCATCTCTTCTACCAGCAGTATGTAGTGTAGATCATCTCTTCTTACAGCTGTATGTAGTATATATCATCTCTTCTACCAGCAGTATGTAGTATATATCATCTCTTCTTACAGCTGTATGTAGTGTAGATCATCTCTTCTTACAGCTGTATGTAGTATAGATCATCTCTTCTTACAGCAGTATGTAGTATATATCATCTCTTCTTACAGGTGTATGTAGTATATATCATCTCTTCTTACAGCTGTATGTAGTATATATCATCTCTTCTTACAGCAGTATGTACATAGTTCCATAGTTCCATAGTTGATAAGGCCGAAAAAAGGCAAGCGTCCATCCAGTTCAGCCTATTTGTTGTGCACTGCAGCTATTCCGCTCTTCCTATACCATGCGGGATAGGCCAATTGACATCACTGATGAAAAATTCACTTCCCGACACCAATCTGGATGAATTAACTATCACTAAGCATAAGATGTAATTTTCTTGTTCTCCAGAAAGGCGTCCAGGCCTCTCTTGAAGTCATTAAGTGAGTTGGACATCACCACTTCCTCTCCCAGAGAGTTCCAGAGTCTCACGGCTCTGAGCGTAAAGAATCCCCTTCTATGCTGGTGCAGGAACCTCCTTTCCTCCAGACGCATAGTGTGCCCCCTCGTCTTTGTCACCATCCTTGGTCTAAACAGGTCATGGGAGAGATCTCTGTACTGCCCCCTGATGTATTTATACATGTTTATGAGGTCTCCCCTAAGCCTTCTCTTTTCCAATGTAACTAGGCCTAATTTTGACAACCTCTCTGGGTATTCTAGTCCCTCCATTCCCTTTCTTACCTTAGTCGCCCTCCTTTGTACCCTCTCTAGCTCCAATATGTCTTTCCTGAGCACCGGAGGCCAGAACTGTGCCCAATATTCTAAGTGCGGCCTTACCAGCGCTTTCTACAGAGGAAGAGCAATGTTCTCATCATATGCCCCTATTCCTCTTCTGATGCATGCCATGACTCTATTTGCCTTGGCAGCTGCTGCCTGACACTGGGCACTCCAATTGAATTTGCTGTTAACCAAGACGCCCAGGTCCTTCTCCATGTCCGATTTCCCCAACGGTTTCCCATTTAATATGTATGGGTGACTGCTGTTTTTCTTTCCCATGTGCATGACCTTACATTTCTCGGCATTGAACCCCATTTGCCATTTTTTGGCCCAACTCCCCAATTGATCAAAATCCTCCTGTAGCTGGGCCCTGTCCTCATCTGTATTAACTACTTTCCAAAGTTTAGTATCATGTGCAAATCTTGCTATTTTACTATGCAACCCTTCCACTAGATCATTACTAAATCTATGAAATAATCTAGGGCCCAAGACAGACCCTTGAGGCCCCCCGCTAGTAACCCTGACACCCCCTGAGCTTACTCCATTGATAACCACCCTCTGCTTTCTATCACTCAGCCAGCTATTTACCCACTTGCACACATTATCCCCCAGACCAAGCATTCTCATTTTATCGACCAACCTTTTGTGTGGCACGGTATGAAACGCTTTGGAGAAGTCCAGGTCTCCAACATCCACTGACTCTCCCCGGTCCAGCTGTGAGCTCACCTCCTCGTAGAAGGCGATCAGGAGCGATCCCTCATGAATCCATGTTGATATGGAGTTAGACAGTTCTTGTCATTAAGATATTCTACAATAGCATCTCTAAGAAATCCTTCAAACAATTTACCCACAACAGACGTTAAGCTGACTGCTCTCTAGTTCCCAGGGTCACTTTTCGACCCCTTTTTGAATCTTGGTCCCACATTTGCTTGGCGCCAGTCTAGTGGGACAGTCCCTGTCCATAAAGAGTGCTTGAATCTAAGATCCAGCGGCCTGTCTATCACATGACTTAATTCTTTTAGTACCCGGGGGTGTATGTCATCTGGGCCTGGTGACTTGTCTATTTTGATATTCTTTAGGCGTTTCTGAGCTTCCTCCTGGGTTAGGTGGGTGATATTTAGCGGAGGATTTACTTTATCACTCTGCATTTCCTCCGATATATTGAGTAGGTTTGCTTTCCCCTCATCGCCCTCTCGGATTTTACCCAGGTTATTTTTCAATGGGCCAACGCCATCAGTTTGAATCGTTTTACTGTTTCTATAGTTAATGAACAGTTTGGGATTGGTTTTACTTTCCTTGGCAATTAGTCTCTCTGTCTCCTCTTTTGCTATTCTTCTTTGTTTCTTCCAGATTGAGTTTTTTTCCCTCTAAGATATTAGCGCTTCCTGTAGTGTGATCATCTCTGATGATCTGATGGTGAAAGGTGTGATACTGTGTGAGGCATAGTGTGTTAGGTCTGTGTCTTTGATCAGGCCTCCACTCCCCTGGTGAGCTGAACAGCTGGCAATTTAGTCCCAAGCAGCTCCCACAATCCCTCTCACCTGATGCTCTAGTCCTTCCTATAAATCTCGATGCATTGTAAGGGGTGCACGTGGTGTGGGGTGCATGCACGTGTCCTTATTCAGCAAAGTGTCCTATTCGACAAGTGTCTCTGACAGTCATTTCAATGGCAGTATGTAGTGTATATCATCTCTCTCCTCTCTTCTTCTTCACACAGGTATTTAATCCATCCATCCGTTTGTGTGCTGTCTGATAAGTGTGAACAGAGTCAGATTCTCTAGCAACATTTTTCCATGGTATTTAATTGTTTGGTCCTGCATCTTTTTGTCTTTTTGTTTCTATTTTCAAATGTTGAAAGCCTTCTCTTTCATTGGTTTCTGGCCTCTGTGTTTATCTTACCTAGCATTGCCTGCTCTAGCCCAGTGCTAATTGGCTAATTACTCAGTATGACCAACTGGTGCTGGCCTCTAGTAGACATTTCATTTCATATATATTCAGCACTGGCTGCAAATAGCACGCGTGCGGGGTCACGCGTGCAATAGATTCGAAGTGCAATAATTACAAGTGCAGTTAGACATGGCAGTTGGACAGGGCAGGAGACAGGGAAGGTGCATAACATTTTCATACAAACATGCTTCTCGGTCACTAATACTGCATTATGCATTAGTCTTATCAATCGGCTTTTTATTTGTTTTCACTGCTGCTTTCTCACATCTCGCCCGCCCTTCAAAACATTCTGTGCACTCTCTCTATATCAGCCCTTCCCTTCTCCCCTCTCCCATGTAGAACTCTGAGGCTCTACTGACATTCCTCACCCACTGCAAACCATCCACTACCTCCATACAGCACTCAAAACGTTCAGACAAATCATTGCACCACCTGATCTTTCTCTTCTTTCTCCTTTTACTAGTCGCAGGCGACATCTCCCCCAACCCTGGGCCCCCCTCCACTAGCGTACACCACTCTCCTCCAGCTGCATATAGAAACCCTGCTAATCTTATTAACGTTCAGTGCATGCCCTCTCCTATTGATTTCCATTGCGCTCTCTGCAACGCACGGTCTGTGTGGAACAAACTAACTTACATCCATGATTTTTTCCTCTCTAATTCTCTTACCCTTCTGGCTAGCACAGAAACCTGGATTCAGCAGCTAGACACCACCGCTGCTGCTGCTCTCTCGTTTGGTGGGCTGAAATTTTCACATACCGCCAGACATGGCAACAGACAGGGTGGAGGGGTTGGTCTGCTCCTTTCCTCACAATGTGCTTTCCAGGTCATCCCCCCGGTTCCCTCACTTAGGTTTCCTTCCTTTGAAGTCCACACCATCACACTCTTTAAACCCTTCTCCCTGTGAGTGGCAGTCGGGGATCGCCCTCCAGGCTCCCCCCGCCACTTCTTGGATCACTTTGCCACCTGGCTTCCTCACTTTCTATCCTCTGACATCCCCACCCTCATCATGGGCGACTTTAACATCCCCATCGATGACCCCCTCTCCCAATCGGCCTCTCATCTACTTTCTCAAACTTCTTCATTCCGTCTCTCACAGTTTACTAATTCTCCTACCCATGAAGACGGGAACACTCTGGACCTGGTTTTTGCCAGGCTCTGCTTGCTGGATGACTTGACCAACTCCCCTCTCCCGCTCTCGGACCACAACCTTCTTTCCTTCTCTGTTAAGAATTGTCTCTTAGAGGAATACACGTACCATTAATACCCAGCAGCTTATGGACAATCTCCACACATCTTTAGCCCCCATCTCCTCCTTCTCCTGTCCACACTTGGCATTGTCACACTACAACAATACACTGAAGTGCGCCCTCGATGAAGCAGCTCCTTCTACTCGCAGAAAGATCCCACACAGACAACGGCAGCCCTGGCACACGATGCAAACACGTTTTCTCCAGCGTTGCTCAAGGTGTGCTGAGCGTCAGTGAAGAAAATCTCTTTTAGAAGAGGACTTCATCCACTATCAATTCATGCTCAAAACCTAGAACTCTGCCCTTCATCTGGCCAAACAATCCCATTTCACCACCCTCATCACTTCAATGTCCAACAACCCAAAACGACTTTTCCAAACCGTAAAACTCCCTCCTGAAACCTAAAGCACAGGCCCTCACCACCAACCTCAGCAGTGAGGATCTGGCCACTTATTTCTTGGAAAAAATCAACCACATCCATCAGGACATCTCAGCCCAATCTCCTCAGTGCCTGGATCCCCTTCCCTACCGCACTTCAAGCTCACTAGCCATCTTTGAGCCTGTCACACAAGAAGAGGTTACCCAGCTCCTCGCTTCTTCTCGGCCTACAACCTGCAACAGTGACCCCATTCCTTCACATCTCCTGCAGTCCCTCTCACCGGTGGTCACCACTCACCTGACTAAAAGATTGAACCTCTCTCTTTCTTCAGGTATCCTTTGACTTCAAAAGCCATCCCTGGACCAGAACTGCACTGCTAACTACAGACCGCTCTCTAATCTTCCTTTCATCTCGAAACTCCTGGAACGCTTGCTTCACTCCCGTCTAATCCGCTATCTCTCAGATAACTCTCTCCTCGACCCTTTACAATCTGCTTTCCGCTCCTCCCACTCTACTGAAACTGCCCTCACTAAAGTCTCGAATGATCTACTAACAGCCAAATCCAAAGGTCACTGCTCCCTGCTGATCTCCTGGATCTCTCTGCAGCATTCGACACTGTGGATCACCAGCTCCTCCTCACTATGCTCCGCTCTATTGGCCTCAAGGAAACCGTTCTCTCCTGGTTCTCCTCCTACCTCTCTGACCGCTCCTTCACTGTGTCTTTTGCCGGCTCTTCTTCCCCTCCTCATCCCCTTACTATCGGGGATCCTCAGGGCTCAGTCCTAGGCCCCCTCCTCTTCTCTCTATACACTACCCCTTATTGGACAAACTATCAGCAGATTTGGCTTCCAGTATCATCTCGATGCTGACGACACCCAACTATACTCTTCTTCCCCTGACATCACCCCTACCCTAATACAAAACACCAAGGATTGTTGATCTGCTGGGTCTAGCATCATGTCCCCGCTTAATTGGAAAGTGCTGTGGAATATGTTGGCGCTATAGAAATCAAAATTAGTATTCTTATTAGAACAGCTGTATGTAGTGTAGATCATCTCTTCTACCAGCAGTATGTAGTGTAGATCATCTCTTCTTACAGCAGTATGTAGTGTAGATCATCTCTTCTTACAGCTGTATGTAGTATATATCATCTCTTCTTACAGGTGTATGTAGTGTAGATCATCTCTTCTTACAGCAGTATGTAGTGTAGATCATCTCTTCTTACAGCAGTATGTAGTGTAGATCATCTCTTCTTACAGCTGTATGTAGTGTAGATCATCTCTTCTTACAGCTGTATGTAGTATAGATCATCTCTTCTTACAGCAGTATGTAGTATATATCATCTCTTCTTACAGGTGTATGTAGTATATATCATCTCTTCTTCCAGCAGTATGTAGTATATATCATCTCTTCTTACAGCTGTATGTAGTGTAGATCATCTCTTCTTACAGCTGTATGTAGTGTATATCATCTCTTCTTACAGCTGTATGTAGTGTATATCATCTCTTCTTACAGCTGTATGTAGTGTATATCATCTCTTCTTACAGCTGTATGTAGTATATATCATCTCTTCTTACAGCTGTATGTAGTATATATCATCTCTTCTTACAGGTGTATGTAGTGTAGATCATCTCTTCTTACAGGTGTATGTAGTGTATATCATCTCTTTTACCAGCAGTATGTAGTATATATCATCTCTTCTTACAGCAGTATGTAGTGTAGATCATCTCTTCTTACAGCAGTATGTAGTGTAGATCATCTCTTCTTCCAGCAGTATGTAGTGTAGATCATCTCTTCTACCAGCAGTATGTAGTGTAGATCATCTCTTCTTACAGCTGTATGTAGTGTAGATCATCTCTTCTTACAGCAGTATGTAGTATATATCATCTCTTCTTACAGCAGTATGTAGTGTAGATCATCTCTTCTTACAGCTGTATGTAGTGTAGATCATCTCTTCTTACAGCTGTATGTAGTGTATATCATCTCTTTTACCAGCAGTATGTAGTATATATCATCTCTTCTTACAGCAGTATGTAGTGTATATCATCTCTTCTTACAGCAGTATGTAGTGTAGATCATCTCTTCTTACAGCAGTATGTAGTGTAGATCATCTCTTCTTACAGCAGTATGTAGTGTAGATCATCTCTTCTTACAGCAGTATGTAGTATATATCATCTCTTCTTACAGCTGTATGTAGTGTAGATCATCTCTTCTTACAGCTGTATGTAGTGTAGATCATCTCTTCTTACAGCTGTATGTAGTGTATATCATCTCTTTTACCAGCAGTATGTAGTATATATCATCTCTTCTTACAGCTGTATGTAGTGTATATCATCTGTTAGAACAGCTGTATGTAGTGTATATCATCTCTTCTAACAGCTGTATGTAGTGTATATCATCTCTTCTTACAGCTGTATGTAGTGTATATCATCTCTTCTTACAGCAGTATGTAGTATATATCATCTCTTCTTACAGCAGTATGTAGTGTAGATCATCTCTTCTTACAGCTGTATGTAGTGTAGATCATCTCTTCTTACAGCTGTATGTAGTGTATATCATCTCTTCTTACAGCAGTATGTAGTATATATCATCTCTTCTACCAGCAGTATGTAGTATATATCATCTCTTCTTACAGCTGTATGTAGTGTAGATCATCTCTTCTTACAGCTGTATGTAGTGTATATCATCTCTTCTAACAGCTGTATGTAGTGTAGATCATCTTTTCTTACAGGTGTATGTAGTATATATCATCTCTTCTTACAGCAGTATGTAGTATAGATCATCTCTTCTTACAGCTGTATGTAGTGTAGATCATCTCTTCTTCCAGCAGTATGTAGTATAGATCATCTCTTCTTCCAGCAGTATGTAGTATATATCATCTCTTCTTACAGCTGTATGTAGTGTAGATCATCTCTTCTTACAGCTGTATGTAGTGTAGATCATCTCTTCTTACAGCTGTATGTAGTGTATATCATCTCTTTTACCAGCAGTATGTAGTATATATCATCTCTTCTTACAGCAGTATGTAGTATATATCATCTCTTCTACCAGCAGTATGTAGTATATATCATCTCTTCTTACAGCTGTATGTAGTGTAGATCATCTCTTCTTACAGCTGTATGTAGTGTAGATCATCTCTTCTTACAGCTGTATGTAGTGTATATCATCTCTTTTACCAGCAGTATGTAGTATATATCATCTCTTCTTACAGCAGTATGTAGTGTATATCATCTCTTCTTCCAGCAGTATGTAGTGTAGATCATCTCTTCTACCAGCTGTATGTAGTGTATATCATCTCTTCTTACAGCTGTATGTAGTGTATATCATCTCTTCTTACAGCAGTATGTAGTATATATCATCTCTTCTTCCAGCAGTATGTAGTGTAGATCATCTCTTCTTACAGCAGTATGTAGTGTAGATCATCTCTTCTTCCAGCAGTATGTAGTGTAGATCATCTCTTCTACCAGCAGTATGTAGTGTAGATCATCTCTTCTTACAGCTGTATGTAGTGTATATCATCTCTTCTTACAGCAGTATGTAGTGTAGATCATCTCTTCTTACAGCTGTATGTAGTGTAGATCATCTCTTCTTACAGCAGTATGTAGTGTAGATCATCTCTTCTTACAGCTGTATGTAGTGTAGATCATCTCTTCTTACAGCAGTATGTAGTGTAGATCATCTCTTCTTACAGCAGTATGTAGTGTAGATCATCTCTTCTTACAGCTGTATGTAGTGTAGATCATCTCTTCTACCAGCAGTATGTAGTGTAGATCATCTCTTCTACCAGCAGTATGTAGTGTAGATCATCTCTTCTTCCAGCAGTATGTAGTATATATCATCTCTTCTTACAGCAGTATGTAGTGTAGATCATCTCTTCTTACAGCTGTATGTAGTGTAGATCATCTTTTCTTACAGCAGTATGTAGTGTAGATCATCTCTTCTTACAGCTGTATGTAGTATAGATCATCTCTTCTTACAGCAGTATGTAGTATATATCATCTCTTCTTACAGGTGTATGTAGTATATATCATCTCTTCTTCCAGCAGTATGTAGTATATATCATCTCTTCTTACAGCAGTATGTAGTGTAGATCATCTCTTCTTACAGCTGTATGTAGTGTAGATCATCTCTTCTTACAGCTGTATGTAGTGTATATCATCTCTTTTACCAGCAGTATGTAGTATATATCATCTCTTCTTACAGCAGTATGTAGTGTATATCATCTCTTCTTACAGCAGTATGTAGTGTAGATCATCTCTTCTTACAGCAGTATGTAGTGTAGATCATCTCTTCTTACAGCAGTATGTAGTGTAGATCATCTCTTCTACCAGCAGTATGTAGTATATATCATCTCTTCTACCAGCTGTATGTAGTGTATATCATCTCTTTTACCAGCAGTATGTAGTATATATCATCTCTTCTTACAGCTGTATGTAGTGTAGATCATCTCTTCTTACAGCAGTATGTAGTGTAGATCATCTCTTCTTCCAGCTGTATGTAGTGTAGATCATCTCTTCTTACAGCTGTATGTAGTGTAGATCATCTCTTCTTACAGCAGTATGTAGTGTAGATCATCTCTTCTTCCAGCTGTATGTAGTGTAGATCATCTCTTCTTACAGCTGTATGTAGTGTAGATCATCTCTTCTTACAGCAGTATGTAGTGTAGATCATCTCTTCTTACAGCAGTATGTAGTGTAGATCATCTCTTCTTACAGCAGTATGTAGTGTAGATCATCTCTTCTACCAGCAGTATGTAGTATATATCATCTCTTCTACCAGCTGTATGTAGTGTATATCATCTCTTTTACCAGCAGTATGTAGTATATATCATCTCTTCTTACAGCAGTATGTAGTGTATATCATCTCTTCTTCCAGCAGTATGTAGTGTAGATCATCTCTTCTTACAGCAGTATGTAGTATATATCATCTCTTCTTACAGCTGTATGTAGTGTAGATCATCTCTTCTTACAGCAGTATGTAGTGTAGATCATCTCTTCTTCCAGCTGTATGTAGTGTAGATCATCTCTTCTTACAGCAGTATGTAGTGTAGATCATCTCTTCTTACAGCTGTATGTAGTGTAGATCATCTCTTCTTACAGCAGTATGTAGTGTAGATCATCTCTTCTACCAGCAGTATGTAGTGTAGATCATCTCTTCTACCAGCAGTATGTAGTGTAGATCATCTTTTCTTACAGGTGTATGTAGTATATATCATCTCTTCTTACAGCTGTATGTAGTGTATATCATCTCTTCTTACAGCTGTATGTAGTGTATATCATCTCTTCTTCCAGCAGTATGTAGTATAGATCATCTCTTCTTCCAGCAGTATGTAGTATATATCATCTCTTCTTACAGCTGTATGTAGTGTAGATCATCTCTTCTTACAGCTGTATGTAGTGTAGATCATCTCTTCTTACAGCTGTATGTAGTGTATATCATCTCTTTTACCAGCAGTATGTAGTATATATCATCTCTTCTTACAGCTGTATGTAGTGTATATCATCTGTTAGAACAGCTGTATGTAGTGTATATCATCTCTTCTAACAGCTGTATGTAGTGTATATCATCTCTTCTTACAGCTGTATGTAGTGTATATCATCTCTTCTTACAGCAGTATGTAGTATATATCATCTCTTCTTACAGCAGTATGTAGTGTAGATCATCTCTTCTTACAGCTGTATGTAGTGTAGATCATCTCTTCTTACAGCTGTATGTAGTGTATATCATCTCTTTTACCAGCAGTATGTAGTATATATCATCTCTTCTTACAGCAGTATGTAGTATATATCATCTCTTCTACCAGCAGTATGTAGTATATATCATCTCTTCTTACAGCTGTATGTAGTGTAGATCATCTCTTCTTACAGCAGTATGTAGTGTAGATCATCTCTTCTTACAGCAGTATGTAGTGTAGATCATCTCTTCTTACAGCAGTATGTAGTATATATCATCTCTTCTAACAGCAGTATGTAGTATATATCATCTCTTCTTACAGCTGTATGTAGTATATATCATCTCTTCTTACAGCAGTATGTAGTGTAGATCATCTCTTCTTACAGCAGTATGTAGTGTAGATCATCTCTTCTTCCAGCAGTATGTAGTGTAGATCATCTCTTCTACCAGCAGTATGTAGTGTAGATCATCTCTTCTTACAGCTGTATGTAGTATATATCATCTCTTCTTACAGCAGTATGTAGTGTAGATCATCTCTTCTTACAGCTGTATGTAGTATATATCATCTCTTCTTACAGCAGTATGTAGTATATATCATCTCTTCTTACAGCTGTATGTAGTGTATATCATCTCTTCTTACAGCAGTATGTAGTGTAGATCATCTCTTCTTACAGCTGTATGTAGTGTAGATCATCTCTTCTTACAGCTGTATGTAGTGTAGATCATCTCTTCTTACAGCTGTATGTAGTATATATCATCTCTTCTTACAGCAGTATGTAGTATATATCATCTCTTCTTACAGCTGTATGTAGTATATATCATCTCTTCTTACAGCAGTATGTAGTATATATCATCTCTTCTTACAGCTGTATGTAGTATATATCATCTCTTCTTACAGCTGTATGTAGTGTATATCATCTCTTCTTACAGCTGTATGTAGTGTATATCATCTCTTCTTACAGCTGTATGTAGTGTATATCATCTCTTCTTCCAGCAGTATGTAGTATAGATCATCTCTTCTTACAGCTGTATGTAGTGTATATCATCTCTTCTTCCAGCAGTATGTAGTATATATCATCTCTTCTTACAGCAGTATGTAGTGTATATCATCTCTTCTTACAGCAGTATGTAGTGTAGATCATCTCTTCTTACAGCAGTATGTAGTGTAGATCATCTCTTCTTACAGCAGTATGTAGTGTAGATCATCTCTTCTACCAGCAGTATGTAGTATATATCATCTCTTCTACCAGCTGTATGTAGTGTATATCATCTCTTTTACCAGCAGTATGTAGTATATATCATCTCTTCTTACAGCAGTATGTAGTGTAGATCATCTCTTCTTACAGCAGTATGTAGTATATATCATCTCTTCTTACAGCTGTATGTAGTGTAGATCATCTCTTCTTACAGCAGTATGTAGTGTAGATCATCTCTTCTTCCAGCTGTATGTAGTGTAGATCATCTCTTCTTACAGCAGTATGTAGTGTAGATCATCTCTTCTTACAGCTGTATGTAGTGTAGATCATCTCTTCTTACAGCAGTATGTAGTGTAGATCATCTCTTCTACCAGCAGTATGTAGTGTAGATCATCTCTTCTACCAGCAGTATGTAGTGTAGATCATCTTTTCTTACAGGTGTATGTAGTATATATCATCTCTTCTTCCAGCAGTATGTAGTGTAGATCATCTCTTCTACCAGCAGTATGTAGTGTAGATCATCTCTTCTTACAGCTGTATGTAGTGTATATCATCTCTTCTTACAGCAGTATGTAGTGTAGATCATCTCTTCTACCAGCAGTATGTAGTATAGATCATCTCTTCTTACAGCTGTATGTAGTGTATATCATCTCTTCTTACAGCTGTATGTAGTATATATCATCTCTTCTTCCAGCAGTATGTAGTGTAGATCATCTCTTCTTACAGCTGTATGTAGTGTAGATCATCTCTTCTTACAGCTGTATGTAGTATAGATCATCTCTTCTTACAGCAGTATGTAGTATATATCATCTCTTCTTACAGGTGTATGTAGTATATATCATCTCTTCTTCCAGCAGTATGTAGTATATATCATCTCTTCTTACAGCAGTATGTAGTGTAGATCATCTCTTCTTACAGCTGTATGTAGTGTAGATCATCTCTTCTTACAGCTGTATGTAGTGTATATCATCTCTTTTACCAGCAGTATGTAGTATATATCATCTCTTCTTACAGCAGTATGTAGTGTATATCATCTCTTCTTACAGCTGTATGTAGTGTAGATCATCTTTTCTTACAGGTGTATGTAGTATATATCATCTCTTCTTACAGCAGTATGTAGTATATATCATCTCTTCTACCAGCAGTATGTAGTATATATCATCTCTTCTTACAGCTGTATGTAGTGTAGATCATCTCTTCTTACAGCTGTATGTAGTGTATATCATCTCTTCTTACAGCTGTATGTAGTGTATATCATCTCTTCTTACAGCTGTATGTAGTGTATATCATCTCTTCTTACAGCAGTATGTAGTATATATCATCTCTTCTTACAGGTGTATGTAGTGTAGATCATCTCTTCTTACAGGTGTATGTAGTGTATATCATCTCTTTTACCAGCAGTATGTAGTATATATCATCTCTTCTTACAGCAGTATGTAGTGTAGATCATCTCTTCTTACAGCAGTATGTAGTGTAGATCATCTCTTCTTCCAGCAGTATGTAGTGTAGATCATCTCTTCTACCAGCAGTATGTAGTGTAGATCATCTCTTCTTACAGCTGTATGTAGTGTAGATCATCTCTTCTTACAGCAGTATGTAGTATATATCATCTCTTCTTACAGCAGTATGTAGTGTATATCATCTCTTCTTACAGCTGTATGTAGTATATATCATCTCTTCTTCCAGCAGTATGTAGTATATATCATCTCTTCTTACAGCAGTATGTAGTGTAGATCATCTCTTCTTACAGCTGTATGTAGTGTAGATCATCTCTTCTTACAGCTGTATGTAGTGTATATCATCTCTTTTACCAGCAGTATGTAGTATATATCATCTCTTCTTACAGCAGTATGTAGTGTATATCATCTCTTCTTACAGCAGTATGTAGTGTAGATCATCTCTTCTTACAGCAGTATGTAGTGTAGATCATCTCTTCTTACAGCAGTATGTAGTGTAGATCATCTCTTCTACCAGCAGTATGTAGTATATATCATCTCTTCTACCAGCTGTATGTAGTGTATATCATCTCTTTTACCAGCAGTATGTAGTGTAGATCATCTCTTCTTACAGCTGTATGTAGTATATATCATCTCTTCTTACAGCAGTATGTAGTGTATATCATCTCTTCTTCCAGCAGTATGTAGTGTAGATCATCTCTTCTTACAGCAGTATGTAGTATATATCATCTCTTCTTACAGCTGTATGTAGTGTAGATCATCTCTTCTTACAGCAGTATGTAGTGTAGATCATCTCTTCTTCCAGCTGTATGTAGTGTAGATCATCTCTTCTTACAGCAGTATGTAGTGTAGATCATCTCTTCTTACAGCTGTATGTAGTGTAGATCATCTCTTCTTACAGCAGTATGTAGTGTAGATCATCTCTTCTACCAGCAGTATGTAGTGTAGATCATCTCTTCTACCAGCAGTATGTAGTGTAGATCATCTTTTCTTACAGGTGTATGTAGTATATATCATCTCTTCTTACAGCAGTATGTAGTATATATCATCTCTTCTACCAGCAGTATGTAGTATATATCATCTCTTCTTACAGCTGTATGTAGTGTAGATCATCTCTTCTTACAGCAGTATGTAGTGTAGATCATCTCTTCTTCCAGCAGTATGTAGTGTAGATCATCTCTTCTTCCAGCAGTATGTAGTGTAGATCATCTCTTCTTCCAGCAGTATGTAGTGTAGATCATCTCTTCTACCAGCAGTATGTACATAGTTCCATAGTTCCATAGTTGATAAGGCCGAAAAAAGGCAAGCGTCCATCCAGTTCAGCCTATTTGTTGTGCACTGCAGCTATTCCGCTCTTCCTATACCATGCGGGATAGGCCAATTGACATCACTGATGAAAAATTCACTTCCCGACACCAATCTGGATGAATTAACTATCACTAAGCATAAGATGTAATTTTCTTGTTCTCCAGAAAGGCGTCCAGGCCTCTCTTGAAGTCATTAAGTGAGTTGGACATCACCACTTCCTCTCCCAGAGAGTTCCAGAGTCTCACGGCTCTGAGCGTAAAGAATCCCCTTCTATGCTGGTGCAGGAACCTCCTTTCCTCCAGACGCATAGTGTGCCCCCTCGTCTTTGTCACCATCCTTGGTCTAAACAGGTCATGGGAGAGATCTCTGTACTGCCCCCTGATGTATTTATACATGTTTATGAGGTCTCCCCTAAGCCTTCTCTTTTCCAATGTAACTAGGCCTAATTTTGACAACCTCTCTGGGTATTCTAGTCCCTCCATTCCCTTTCTTACCTTAGTCGCCCTCCTTTGTACCCTCTCTAGCTCCAATATGTCTTTCCTGAGCACCGGAGGCCAGAACTGTGCCCAATATTCTAAGTGCGGCCTTACCAGCGCTTTCTACAGAGGAAGAGCAATGTTCTCATCATATGCCCCTATTCCTCTTCTGATGCATGCCATGACTCTATTTGCCTTGGCAGCTGCTGCCTGACACTGGGCACTCCAATTGAATTTGCTGTTAACCAAGACGCCCAGGTCCTTCTCCATGTCCGATTTCCCCAACGGTTTCCCATTTAATATGTATGGGTGACTGCTGTTTTTCTTTCCCATGTGCATGACCTTACATTTCTCGGCATTGAACCCCATTTGCCATTTTTTGGCCCAACTCCCCAATTGATCAAAATCCTCCTGTAGCTGGGCCCTGTCCTCATCTGTATTAACTACTTTCCAAAGTTTAGTATCATGTGCAAATCTTGCTATTTTACTATGCAACCCTTCCACTAGATCATTACTAAATCTATGAAATAATCTAGGGCCCAAGACAGACCCTTGAGGCCCCCCGCTAGTAACCCTGACACCCCCTGAGCTTACTCCATTGATAACCACCCTCTGCTTTCTATCACTCAGCCAGCTATTTACCCACTTGCACACATTATCCCCCAGACCAAGCATTCTCATTTTATCGACCAACCTTTTGTGTGGCACGGTATGAAACGCTTTGGAGAAGTCCAGGTCTCCAACATCCACTGACTCTCCCCGGTCCAGCTGTGAGCTCACCTCCTCGTAGAAGGCGATCAGGAGCGATCCCTCATGAATCCATGTTGATATGGAGTTAGACAGTTCTTGTCATTAAGATATTCTACAATAGCATCTCTAAGAAATCCTTCAAACAATTTACCCACAACAGACGTTAAGCTGACTGCTCTCTAGTTCCCAGGGTCACTTTTCGACCCCTTTTTGAATCTTGGTCCCACATTTGCTTGGCGCCAGTCTAGTGGGACAGTCCCTGTCCATAAAGAGTGCTTGAATCTAAGATCCAGCGGCCTGTCTATCACATGACTTAATTCTTTTAGTACCCGGGGGTGTATGTCATCTGGGCCTGGTGACTTGTCTATTTTGATATTCTTTAGGCGTTTCTGAGCTTCCTCCTGGGTTAGGTGGGTGATATTTAGCGGAGGATTTACTTTATCACTCTGCATTTCCTCCGATATATTGAGTAGGTTTGCTTTCCCCTCATCGCCCTCTCGGATTTTACCCAGGTTATTTTTCAATGGGCCAACGCCATCAGTTTGAATCGTTTTACTGTTTCTATAGTTAATGAACAGTTTGGGATTGGTTTTACTTTCCTTGGCAATTAGTCTCTCTGTCTCCTCTTTTGCTATTCTTCTTTGTTTCTTCCAGATTGAGTTTTTTTCCCTCTAAGATATTAGCGCTTCCTGTAGTGTGATCATCTCTGATGATCTGATGGTGAAAGGTGTGATACTGTGTGAGGCATAGTGTGTTAGGTCTGTGTCTTTGATCAGGCCTCCACTCCCCTGGTGAGCTGAACAGCTGGCAATTTAGTCCCAAGCAGCTCCCACAATCCCTCTCACCTGATGCTCTAGTCCTTCCTATAAATCTCGATGCATTGTAAGGGGTGCACGTGGTGTGGGGTGCATGCACGTGTCCTTATTCAGCAAAGTGTCCTATTCGACAAGTGTCTCTGACAGTCATTTCAATGGCAGTATGTAGTGTATATCATCTCTCTCCTCTCTTCTTCTTCACACAGGTATTTAATCCATCCATCCGTTTGTGTGCTGTCTGATAAGTGTGAACAGAGTCAGATTCTCTAGCAACATTTTTCCATGGTATTTAATTGTTTGGTCCTGCATCTTTTTGTCTTTTTGTTTCTATTTTCAAATGTTGAAAGCCTTCTCTTTCATTGGTTTCTGGCCTCTGTGTTTATCTTACCTAGCATTGCCTGCTCTAGCCCAGTGCTAATTGGCTAATTACTCAGTATGACCAACTGGTGCTGGCCTCTAGTAGACATTTCATTTCATATATATTCAGCACTGGCTGCAAATAGCACGCGTGCGGGGTCACGCGTGCAATAGATTCGAAGTGCAATAATTACAAGTGCAGTTAGACATGGCAGTTGGACAGGGCAGGAGACAGGGAAGGTGCATAACATTTTCATACAAACATGCTTCTCGGTCACTAATACTGCATTATGCATTAGTCTTATCAATCGGCTTTTTATTTGTTTTCACTGCTGCTTTCTCACATCTCGCCCGCCCTTCAAAACATTCTGTGCACTCTCTCTATATCAGCCCTTCCCTTCTCCCCTCTCCCATGTAGAACTCTGAGGCTCTACTGACATTCCTCACCCACTGCAAACCATCCACTACCTCCATACAGCACTCAAAACGTTCAGACAAATCATTGCACCACCTGATCTTTCTCTTCTTTCTCCTTTTACTAGTCGCAGGCGACATCTCCCCCAACCCTGGGCCCCCCTCCACTAGCGTACACCACTCTCCTCCAGCTGCATATAGAAACCCTGCTAATCTTATTAACGTTCAGTGCATGCCCTCTCCTATTGATTTCCATTGCGCTCTCTGCAACGCACGGTCTGTGTGGAACAAACTAACTTACATCCATGATTTTTTCCTCTCTAATTCTCTTACCCTTCTGGCTAGCACAGAAACCTGGATTCAGCAGCTAGACACCACCGCTGCTGCTGCTCTCTCGTTTGGTGGGCTGAAATTTTCACATACCGCCAGACATGGCAACAGACAGGGTGGAGGGGTTGGTCTGCTCCTTTCCTCACAATGTGCTTTCCAGGTCATCCCCCCGGTTCCCTCACTTAGGTTTCCTTCCTTTGAAGTCCACACCATCACACTCTTTAAACCCTTCTCCCTGTGAGTGGCAGTCGGGGATCGCCCTCCAGGCTCCCCCCGCCACTTCTTGGATCACTTTGCCACCTGGCTTCCTCACTTTCTATCCTCTGACATCCCCACCCTCATCATGGGCGACTTTAACATCCCCATCGATGACCCCCTCTCCCAATCGGCCTCTCATCTACTTTCTCAAACTTCTTCATTCCGTCTCTCACAGTTTACTAATTCTCCTACCCATGAAGACGGGAACACTCTGGACCTGGTTTTTGCCAGGCTCTGCTTGCTGGATGACTTGACCAACTCCCCTCTCCCGCTCTCGGACCACAACCTTCTTTCCTTCTCTGTTAAGAATTGTCTCTTAGAGGAATACACGTACCATTAATACCCAGCAGCTTATGGACAATCTCCACACATCTTTAGCCCCCATCTCCTCCTTCTCCTGTCCACACTTGGCATTGTCACACTACAACAATACACTGAAGTGCGCCCTCGATGAAGCAGCTCCTTCTACTCGCAGAAAGATCCCACACAGACAACGGCAGCCCTGGCACACGATGCAAACACGTTTTCTCCAGCGTTGCTCAAGGTGTGCTGAGCGTCAGTGAAGAAAATCTCTTTTAGAAGAGGACTTCATCCACTATCAATTCATGCTCAAAACCTAGAACTCTGCCCTTCATCTGGCCAAACAATCCCATTTCACCACCCTCATCACTTCAATGTCCAACAACCCAAAACGACTTTTCCAAACCGTAAAACTCCCTCCTGAAACCTAAAGCACAGGCCCTCACCACCAACCTCAGCAGTGAGGATCTGGCCACTTATTTCTTGGAAAAAATCAACCACATCCATCAGGACATCTCAGCCCAATCTCCTCAGTGCCTGGATCCCCTTCCCTACCGCACTTCAAGCTCACTAGCCATCTTTGAGCCTGTCACACAAGAAGAGGTTACCCAGCTCCTCGCTTCTTCTCGGCCTACAACCTGCAACAGTGACCCCATTCCTTCACATCTCCTGCAGTCCCTCTCACCGGTGGTCACCACTCACCTGACTAAAAGATTGAACCTCTCTCTTTCTTCAGGTATCCTTTGACTTCAAAAGCCATCCCTGGACCAGAACTGCACTGCTAACTACAGACCGCTCTCTAATCTTCCTTTCATCTCGAAACTCCTGGAACGCTTGCTTCACTCCCGTCTAATCCGCTATCTCTCAGATAACTCTCTCCTCGACCCTTTACAATCTGCTTTCCGCTCCTCCCACTCTACTGAAACTGCCCTCACTAAAGTCTCGAATGATCTACTAACAGCCAAATCCAAAGGTCACTGCTCCCTGCTGATCTCCTGGATCTCTCTGCAGCATTCGACACTGTGGATCACCAGCTCCTCCTCACTATGCTCCGCTCTATTGGCCTCAAGGAAACCGTTCTCTCCTGGTTCTCCTCCTACCTCTCTGACCGCTCCTTCACTGTGTCTTTTGCCGGCTCTTCTTCCCCTCCTCATCCCCTTACTATCGGGGATCCTCAGGGCTCAGTCCTAGGCCCCCTCCTCTTCTCTCTATACACTACCCCTTATTGGACAAACTATCAGCAGATTTGGCTTCCAGTATCATCTCGATGCTGACGACACCCAACTATACTCTTCTTCCCCTGACATCACCCCTACCCTAATACAAAACACCAAGGATTGTTGATCTGCTGGGTCTAGCATCATGTCCCCGCTTAATTGGAAAGTGCTGTGGAATATGTTGGCGCTATAGAAATCAAAATTAGTATTCTTATTAGAACAGCTGTATGTAGTGTAGATCATCTCTTCTACCAGCAGTATGTAGTGTAGATCATCTCTTCTTACAGCAGTATGTAGTGTAGATCATCTCTTCTTACAGCTGTATGTAGTATATATCATCTCTTCTTACAGGTGTATGTAGTGTAGATCATCTCTTCTTACAGGTGTATGTAGTGTATATCATCTCTTTTACCAGCAGTATGTAGTATATATCATCTCTTCTTCCAGCAGTATGTAGTATAGATCATCTCTTCTTACAGCAGTATGTAGTGTAGATCATCTCTTCTTACAGCAGTATGTAGTATATATCATCTCTTCTTACAGCTGTATGTAGTGTATATCATCTCTTCTTACAGCTGTATGTAGTGTATATCATCTCTTCTTACAGCTGTATGTAGTGTAGATCATCTCTTCTTACAGCTGTATGTAGTGTAGATCATCTCTTCTTACAGCAGTATGTAGTGTATATCATCTCTTCTTACAGCAGTATGTAGTGTAGATCATCTCTTCTTACAGCAGTATGTAGTGTAGATCATCTCTTCTTACAGCAGTATGTAGTGTAGATCATCTCTTCTACCAGCAGTATGTAGTATATATCATCTCTTCTACCAGCTGTATGTAGTGTATATCATCTCTTTTACCAGCAGTATGTAGTATATATCATCTCTTCTTACAGCAGTATGTAGTGTATATCATCTCTTCTTCCAGCAGTATGTAGTGTAGATCATCTCTTCTTACAGCAGTATGTAGTATATATCATCTCTTCTTACAGCTGTATGTAGTGTAGATCATCTCTTCTTACAGCAGTATGTAGTGTAGATCATCTCTTCTTCCAGCTGTATGTAGTGTAGATCATCTCTTCTTACAGCAGTATGTAGTGTAGATCATCTCTTCTTACAGCTGTATGTAGTGTAGATCATCTCTTCTTACAGCAGTATGTAGTGTAGATCATCTCTTCTACCAGCAGTATGTAGTGTAGATCATCTCTTCTACCAGCAGTATGTAGTGTAGATCATCTTTTCTTACAGGTGTATGTAGTATATATCATCTCTTCTTACAGCAGTATGTAGTATATATCATCTCTTCTACCAGCAGTATGTAGTATATATCATCTCTTCTTACAGCTGTATGTAGTGTAGATCATCTCTTCTTACAGCAGTATGTAGTGTAGATCATCTCTTCTTCCAGCAGTATGTAGTGTAGATCATCTCTTCTTCCAGCAGTATGTAGTGTAGATCATCTCTTCTTCCAGCAGTATGTAGTGTAGATCATCTCTTCTACCAGCAGTATGTACATAGTTCCATAGTTCCATAGTTGATAAGGCCGAAAAAAGGCAAGCGTCCATCCAGTTCAGCCTATTTGTTGTGCACTGCAGCTATTCCGCTCTTCCTATACCATGCGGGATAGGCCAATTGACATCACTGATGAAAAATTCACTTCCCGACACCAATCTGGATGAATTAACTATCACTAAGCATAAGATGTAATTTTCTTGTTCTCCAGAAAGGCGTCCAGGCCTCTCTTGAAGTCATTAAGTGAGTTGGACATCACCACTTCCTCTCCCAGAGAGTTCCAGAGTCTCACGGCTCTGAGCGTAAAGAATCCCCTTCTATGCTGGTGCAGGAACCTCCTTTCCTCCAGACGCATAGTGTGCCCCCTCGTCTTTGTCACCATCCTTGGTCTAAACAGGTCATGGGAGAGATCTCTGTACTGCCCCCTGATGTATTTATACATGTTTATGAGGTCTCCCCTAAGCCTTCTCTTTTCCAATGTAACTAGGCCTAATTTTGACAACCTCTCTGGGTATTCTAGTCCCTCCATTCCCTTTCTTACCTTAGTCGCCCTCCTTTGTACCCTCTCTAGCTCCAATATGTCTTTCCTGAGCACCGGAGGCCAGAACTGTGCCCAATATTCTAAGTGCGGCCTTACCAGCGCTTTCTACAGAGGAAGAGCAATGTTCTCATCATATGCCCCTATTCCTCTTCTGATGCATGCCATGACTCTATTTGCCTTGGCAGCTGCTGCCTGACACTGGGCACTCCAATTGAATTTGCTGTTAACCAAGACGCCCAGGTCCTTCTCCATGTCCGATTTCCCCAACGGTTTCCCATTTAATATGTATGGGTGACTGCTGTTTTTCTTTCCCATGTGCATGACCTTACATTTCTCGGCATTGAACCCCATTTGCCATTTTTTGGCCCAACTCCCCAATTGATCAAAATCCTCCTGTAGCTGGGCCCTGTCCTCATCTGTATTAACTACTTTCCAAAGTTTAGTATCATGTGCAAATCTTGCTATTTTACTATGCAACCCTTCCACTAGATCATTACTAAATCTATGAAATAATCTAGGGCCCAAGACAGACCCTTGAGGCCCCCCGCTAGTAACCCTGACACCCCCTGAGCTTACTCCATTGATAACCACCCTCTGCTTTCTATCACTCAGCCAGCTATTTACCCACTTGCACACATTATCCCCCAGACCAAGCATTCTCATTTTATCGACCAACCTTTTGTGTGGCACGGTATGAAACGCTTTGGAGAAGTCCAGGTCTCCAACATCCACTGACTCTCCCCGGTCCAGCTGTGAGCTCACCTCCTCGTAGAAGGCGATCAGGAGCGATCCCTCATGAATCCATGTTGATATGGAGTTAGACAGTTCTTGTCATTAAGATATTCTACAATAGCATCTCTAAGAAATCCTTCAAACAATTTACCCACAACAGACGTTAAGCTGACTGCTCTCTAGTTCCCAGGGTCACTTTTCGACCCCTTTTTGAATCTTGGTCCCACATTTGCTTGGCGCCAGTCTAGTGGGACAGTCCCTGTCCATAAAGAGTGCTTGAATCTAAGATCCAGCGGCCTGTCTATCACATGACTTAATTCTTTTAGTACCCGGGGGTGTATGTCATCTGGGCCTGGTGACTTGTCTATTTTGATATTCTTTAGGCGTTTCTGAGCTTCCTCCTGGGTTAGGTGGGTGATATTTAGCGGAGGATTTACTTTATCACTCTGCATTTCCTCCGATATATTGAGTAGGTTTGCTTTCCCCTCATCGCCCTCTCGGATTTTACCCAGGTTATTTTTCAATGGGCCAACGCCATCAGTTTGAATCGTTTTACTGTTTCTATAGTTAATGAACAGTTTGGGATTGGTTTTACTTTCCTTGGCAATTAGTCTCTCTGTCTCCTCTTTTGCTATTCTTCTTTGTTTCTTCCAGATTGAGTTTTTTTCCCTCTAAGATATTAGCGCTTCCTGTAGTGTGATCATCTCTGATGATCTGATGGTGAAAGGTGTGATACTGTGTGAGGCATAGTGTGTTAGGTCTGTGTCTTTGATCAGGCCTCCACTCCCCTGGTGAGCTGAACAGCTGGCAATTTAGTCCCAAGCAGCTCCCACAATCCCTCTCACCTGATGCTCTAGTCCTTCCTATAAATCTCGATGCATTGTAAGGGGTGCACGTGGTGTGGGGTGCATGCACGTGTCCTTATTCAGCAAAGTGTCCTATTCGACAAGTGTCTCTGACAGTCATTTCAATGGCAGTATGTAGTGTATATCATCTCTCTCCTCTCTTCTTCTTCACACAGGTATTTAATCCATCCATCCGTTTGTGTGCTGTCTGATAAGTGTGAACAGAGTCAGATTCTCTAGCAACATTTTTCCATGGTATTTAATTGTTTGGTCCTGCATCTTTTTGTCTTTTTGTTTCTATTTTCAAATGTTGAAAGCCTTCTCTTTCATTGGTTTCTGGCCTCTGTGTTTATCTTACCTAGCATTGCCTGCTCTAGCCCAGTGCTAATTGGCTAATTACTCAGTATGACCAACTGGTGCTGGCCTCTAGTAGACATTTCATTTCATATATATTCAGCACTGGCTGCAAATAGCACGCGTGCGGGGTCACGCGTGCAATAGATTCGAAGTGCAATAATTACAAGTGCAGTTAGACATGGCAGTTGGACAGGGCAGGAGACAGGGAAGGTGCATAACATTTTCATACAAACATGCTTCTCGGTCACTAATACTGCATTATGCATTAGTCTTATCAATCGGCTTTTTATTTGTTTTCACTGCTGCTTTCTCACATCTCGCCCGCCCTTCAAAACATTCTGTGCACTCTCTCTATATCAGCCCTTCCCTTCTCCCCTCTCCCATGTAGAACTCTGAGGCTCTACTGACATTCCTCACCCACTGCAAACCATCCACTACCTCCATACAGCACTCAAAACGTTCAGACAAATCATTGCACCACCTGATCTTTCTCTTCTTTCTCCTTTTACTAGTCGCAGGCGACATCTCCCCCAACCCTGGGCCCCCCTCCACTAGCGTACACCACTCTCCTCCAGCTGCATATAGAAACCCTGCTAATCTTATTAACGTTCAGTGCATGCCCTCTCCTATTGATTTCCATTGCGCTCTCTGCAACGCACGGTCTGTGTGGAACAAACTAACTTACATCCATGATTTTTTCCTCTCTAATTCTCTTACCCTTCTGGCTAGCACAGAAACCTGGATTCAGCAGCTAGACACCACCGCTGCTGCTGCTCTCTCGTTTGGTGGGCTGAAATTTTCACATACCGCCAGACATGGCAACAGACAGGGTGGAGGGGTTGGTCTGCTCCTTTCCTCACAATGTGCTTTCCAGGTCATCCCCCCGGTTCCCTCACTTAGGTTTCCTTCCTTTGAAGTCCACACCATCACACTCTTTAAACCCTTCTCCCTGTGAGTGGCAGTCGGGGATCGCCCTCCAGGCTCCCCCCGCCACTTCTTGGATCACTTTGCCACCTGGCTTCCTCACTTTCTATCCTCTGACATCCCCACCCTCATCATGGGCGACTTTAACATCCCCATCGATGACCCCCTCTCCCAATCGGCCTCTCATCTACTTTCTCAAACTTCTTCATTCCGTCTCTCACAGTTTACTAATTCTCCTACCCATGAAGACGGGAACACTCTGGACCTGGTTTTTGCCAGGCTCTGCTTGCTGGATGACTTGACCAACTCCCCTCTCCCGCTCTCGGACCACAACCTTCTTTCCTTCTCTGTTAAGAATTGTCTCTTAGAGGAATACACGTACCATTAATACCCAGCAGCTTATGGACAATCTCCACACATCTTTAGCCCCCATCTCCTCCTTCTCCTGTCCACACTTGGCATTGTCACACTACAACAATACACTGAAGTGCGCCCTCGATGAAGCAGCTCCTTCTACTCGCAGAAAGATCCCACACAGACAACGGCAGCCCTGGCACACGATGCAAACACGTTTTCTCCAGCGTTGCTCAAGGTGTGCTGAGCGTCAGTGAAGAAAATCTCTTTTAGAAGAGGACTTCATCCACTATCAATTCATGCTCAAAACCTAGAACTCTGCCCTTCATCTGGCCAAACAATCCCATTTCACCACCCTCATCACTTCAATGTCCAACAACCCAAAACGACTTTTCCAAACCGTAAAACTCCCTCCTGAAACCTAAAGCACAGGCCCTCACCACCAACCTCAGCAGTGAGGATCTGGCCACTTATTTCTTGGAAAAAATCAACCACATCCATCAGGACATCTCAGCCCAATCTCCTCAGTGCCTGGATCCCCTTCCCTACCGCACTTCAAGCTCACTAGCCATCTTTGAGCCTGTCACACAAGAAGAGGTTACCCAGCTCCTCGCTTCTTCTCGGCCTACAACCTGCAACAGTGACCCCATTCCTTCACATCTCCTGCAGTCCCTCTCACCGGTGGTCACCACTCACCTGACTAAAAGATTGAACCTCTCTCTTTCTTCAGGTATCCTTTGACTTCAAAAGCCATCCCTGGACCAGAACTGCACTGCTAACTACAGACCGCTCTCTAATCTTCCTTTCATCTCGAAACTCCTGGAACGCTTGCTTCACTCCCGTCTAATCCGCTATCTCTCAGATAACTCTCTCCTCGACCCTTTACAATCTGCTTTCCGCTCCTCCCACTCTACTGAAACTGCCCTCACTAAAGTCTCGAATGATCTACTAACAGCCAAATCCAAAGGTCACTGCTCCCTGCTGATCTCCTGGATCTCTCTGCAGCATTCGACACTGTGGATCACCAGCTCCTCCTCACTATGCTCCGCTCTATTGGCCTCAAGGAAACCGTTCTCTCCTGGTTCTCCTCCTACCTCTCTGACCGCTCCTTCACTGTGTCTTTTGCCGGCTCTTCTTCCCCTCCTCATCCCCTTACTATCGGGGATCCTCAGGGCTCAGTCCTAGGCCCCCTCCTCTTCTCTCTATACACTACCCCTTATTGGACAAACTATCAGCAGATTTGGCTTCCAGTATCATCTCGATGCTGACGACACCCAACTATACTCTTCTTCCCCTGACATCACCCCTACCCTAATACAAAACACCAAGGATTGTTGATCTGCTGGGTCTAGCATCATGTCCCCGCTTAATTGGAAAGTGCTGTGGAATATGTTGGCGCTATAGAAATCAAAATTAGTATTCTTATTAGAACAGCTGTATGTAGTGTAGATCATCTCTTCTACCAGCAGTATGTAGTGTAGATCATCTCTTCTTACAGCAGTATGTAGTGTAGATCATCTCTTCTTACAGCTGTATGTAGTATATATCATCTCTTCTTACAGGTGTATGTAGTGTAGATCATCTCTTCTTACAGGTGTATGTAGTGTATATCATCTCTTTTACCAGCAGTATGTAGTATATATCATCTCTTCTTCCAGCAGTATGTAGTATAGATCATCTCTTCTTACAGCAGTATGTAGTGTAGATCATCTCTTCTTACAGCAGTATGTAGTGTAGATCATCTCTTCTTACAGCTGTATGTAGTGTAGATCATCTCTTCTTACAGCTGTATGTAGTGTATATCATCTCTTTTACCAGCAGTATGTAGTATATATCATCTCTTCTTACAGCAGTATGTAGTGTATATCATCTCTTCTTACAGCAGTATGTAGTGTAGATCATCTCTTCTTACAGCAGTATGTAGTGTAGATCATCTCTTCTTACAGCAGTATGTAGTATATATCATCTCTTCTAACAGCAGTATGTAGTATATATCATCTCTTCTTACAGCTGTATGTAGTATATATCATCTCTTCTTACAGCAGTATGTAGTGTAGATCATCTCTTCTTACAGCAGTATGTAGTGTAGATCATCTCTTCTTCCAGCAGTATGTAGTGTAGATCATCTCTTCTACCAGCAGTATGTAGTGTAGATCATCTCTTCTTACAGCTGTATGTAGTATATATCATCTCTTCTTACAGCAGTATGTAGTGTAGATCATCTCTTCTTACAGCTGTATGTAGTATATATCATCTCTTCTTACAGCAGTATGTAGTATATATCATCTCTTCTTACAGCTGTATGTAGTGTATATCATCTCTTCTTACAGCAGTATGTAGTGTAGATCATCTCTTCTTACAGCTGTATGTAGTGTAGATCATCTCTTCTTACAGCTGTATGTAGTGTAGATCATCTCTTCTTACAGCTGTATGTAGTATATATCATCTCTTCTTACAGCTGTATGTAGTGTATATCATCTCTTCTTACAGCAGTATGTAGTGTAGATCATCTCTTCTACCAGCAGTATGTAGTGTAGATCATCTCTTCTTACAGCTGTATGTAGTGTAGATCATCTCTTCTTACAGCTGTATGTAGTATAGATCATCTCTTCTTACAGCAGTATGTAGTATATATCATCTCTTCTTACAGGTGTATGTAGTATATATCATCTCTTCTTCCAGCAGTATGTAGTATATATCATCTCTTCTTACAGCAGTATGTAGTGTAGATCATCTCTTCTTACAGCTGTATGTAGTGTAGATCATCTCTTCTTACAGCTGTATGTAGTGTATATCATCTCTTTTACCAGCAGTATGTAGTATATATCATCTCTTCTTACAGCAGTATGTAGTGTATATCATCTCTTCTTACAGCAGTATGTAGTGTAGATCATCTCTTCTTACAGCAGTATGTAGTGTAGATCATCTCTTCTTACAGCTGTATGTAGTGTATATCATCTCTTTTACCAGCAGTATGTAGTATATATCATCTCTTCTTACAGCAGTATGTAGTGTATATCATCTCTTCTTACAGCAGTATGTAGTGTAGATCATCTCTTCTTACAGCAGTATGTAGTGTAGATCATCTCTTCTTACAGCAGTATGTAGTATATATCATCTCTTCTAACAGCAGTATGTAGTATATATCATCTCTTCTTACAGCTGTATGTAGTATATATCATCTCTTCTTACAGCAGTATGTAGTGTAGATCATCTCTTCTTACAGCAGTATGTAGTGTAGATCATCTCTTCTTCCAGCAGTATGTAGTGTAGATCATCTCTTCTACCAGCAGTATGTAGTGTAGATCATCTCTTCTTACAGCTGTATGTAGTATATATCATCTCTTCTTACAGCAGTATGTAGTGTAGATCATCTCTTCTTACAGCTGTATGTAGTATATATCATCTCTTCTTACAGCAGTATGTAGTATATATCATCTCTTCTTACAGCTGTATGTAGTGTATATCATCTCTTCTTACAGCAGTATGTAGTGTAGATCATCTCTTCTTACAGCTGTATGTAGTGTAGATCATCTCTTCTTACAGCTGTATGTAGTGTAGATCATCTCTTCTTACAGCTGTATGTAGTATATATCATCTCTTCTTACAGCTGTATGTAGTGTATATCATCTCTTCTTACAGCAGTATGTAGTGTAGATCATCTCTTCTACCAGCAGTATGTAGTGTAGATCATCTCTTCTTACAGCTGTATGTAGTGTAGATCATCTCTTCTTACAGCTGTATGTAGTATAGATCATCTCTTCTTACAGCAGTATGTAGTATATATCATCTCTTCTTACAGGTGTATGTAGTATATATCATCTCTTCTTCCAGCAGTATGTAGTATATATCATCTCTTCTTACAGCAGTATGTAGTGTAGATCATCTCTTCTTACAGCTGTATGTAGTGTAGATCATCTCTTCTTACAGCTGTATGTAGTGTATATCATCTCTTTTACCAGCAGTATGTAGTATATATCATCTCTTCTTACAGCAGTATGTAGTGTATATCATCTCTTCTTACAGCAGTATGTAGTGTAGATCATCTCTTCTTACAGCAGTATGTAGTGTAGATCATCTCTTCTTACAGCAGTATGTAGTGTAGATCATCTCTTCTACCAGCAGTATGTAGTATATATCATCTCTTCTACCAGCTGTATGTAGTGTATATCATCTCTTTTACCAGCAGTATGTAGTATATATCATCTCTTCTTACAGCAGTATGTAGTGTATATCATCTCTTCTTCCAGCAGTATGTAGTGTAGATCATCTCTTCTTACAGCAGTATGTAGTATATATCATCTCTTCTTACAGCTGTATGTAGTGTAGATCATCTCTTCTTACAGCAGTATGTAGTGTAGATCATCTCTTCTTCCAGCTGTATGTAGTGTAGATCATCTCTTCTTACAGCAGTATGTAGTGTAGATCATCTCTTCTTACAGCTGTATGTAGTGTAGATCATCTCTTCTTACAGCAGTATGTAGTGTAGATCATCTCTTCTACCAGCAGTATGTAGTGTAGATCATCTCTTCTACCAGCAGTATGTAGTGTAGATCATCTTTTCTTACAGGTGTATGTAGTATATATCATCTCTTCTTACAGCAGTATGTAGTATATATCATCTCTTCTACCAGCAGTATGTAGTATATATCATCTCTTCTTACAGCTGTATGTAGTGTAGATCATCTCTTCTTACAGCAGTATGTAGTGTAGATCATCTCTTCTTCCAGCAGTATGTAGTGTAGATCATCTCTTCTTCCAGCAGTATGTAGTGTAGATCATCTCTTCTTCCAGCAGTATGTAGTGTAGATCATCTCTTCTACCAGCAGTATGTACATAGTTCCATAGTTCCATAGTTGATAAGGCCGAAAAAAGGCAAGCGTCCATCCAGTTCAGCCTATTTGTTGTGCACTGCAGCTATTCCGCTCTTCCTATACCATGCGGGATAGGCCAATTGACATCACTGATGAAAAATTCACTTCCCGACACCAATCTGGATGAATTAACTATCACTAAGCATAAGATGTAATTTTCTTGTTCTCCAGAAAGGCGTCCAGGCCTCTCTTGAAGTCATTAAGTGAGTTGGACATCACCACTTCCTCTCCCAGAGAGTTCCAGAGTCTCACGGCTCTGAGCGTAAAGAATCCCCTTCTATGCTGGTGCAGGAACCTCCTTTCCTCCAGACGCATAGTGTGCCCCCTCGTCTTTGTCACCATCCTTGGTCTAAACAGGTCATGGGAGAGATCTCTGTACTGCCCCCTGATGTATTTATACATGTTTATGAGGTCTCCCCTAAGCCTTCTCTTTTCCAATGTAACTAGGCCTAATTTTGACAACCTCTCTGGGTATTCTAGTCCCTCCATTCCCTTTCTTACCTTAGTCGCCCTCCTTTGTACCCTCTCTAGCTCCAATATGTCTTTCCTGAGCACCGGAGGCCAGAACTGTGCCCAATATTCTAAGTGCGGCCTTACCAGCGCTTTCTACAGAGGAAGAGCAATGTTCTCATCATATGCCCCTATTCCTCTTCTGATGCATGCCATGACTCTATTTGCCTTGGCAGCTGCTGCCTGACACTGGGCACTCCAATTGAATTTGCTGTTAACCAAGACGCCCAGGTCCTTCTCCATGTCCGATTTCCCCAACGGTTTCCCATTTAATATGTATGGGTGACTGCTGTTTTTCTTTCCCATGTGCATGACCTTACATTTCTCGGCATTGAACCCCATTTGCCATTTTTTGGCCCAACTCCCCAATTGATCAAAATCCTCCTGTAGCTGGGCCCTGTCCTCATCTGTATTAACTACTTTCCAAAGTTTAGTATCATGTGCAAATCTTGCTATTTTACTATGCAACCCTTCCACTAGATCATTACTAAATCTATGAAATAATCTAGGGCCCAAGACAGACCCTTGAGGCCCCCCGCTAGTAACCCTGACACCCCCTGAGCTTACTCCATTGATAACCACCCTCTGCTTTCTATCACTCAGCCAGCTATTTACCCACTTGCACACATTATCCCCCAGACCAAGCATTCTCATTTTATCGACCAACCTTTTGTGTGGCACGGTATGAAACGCTTTGGAGAAGTCCAGGTCTCCAACATCCACTGACTCTCCCCGGTCCAGCTGTGAGCTCACCTCCTCGTAGAAGGCGATCAGGAGCGATCCCTCATGAATCCATGTTGATATGGAGTTAGACAGTTCTTGTCATTAAGATATTCTACAATAGCATCTCTAAGAAATCCTTCAAACAATTTACCCACAACAGACGTTAAGCTGACTGCTCTCTAGTTCCCAGGGTCACTTTTCGACCCCTTTTTGAATCTTGGTCCCACATTTGCTTGGCGCCAGTCTAGTGGGACAGTCCCTGTCCATAAAGAGTGCTTGAATCTAAGATCCAGCGGCCTGTCTATCACATGACTTAATTCTTTTAGTACCCGGGGGTGTATGTCATCTGGGCCTGGTGACTTGTCTATTTTGATATTCTTTAGGCGTTTCTGAGCTTCCTCCTGGGTTAGGTGGGTGATATTTAGCGGAGGATTTACTTTATCACTCTGCATTTCCTCCGATATATTGAGTAGGTTTGCTTTCCCCTCATCGCCCTCTCGGATTTTACCCAGGTTATTTTTCAATGGGCCAACGCCATCAGTTTGAATCGTTTTACTGTTTCTATAGTTAATGAACAGTTTGGGATTGGTTTTACTTTCCTTGGCAATTAGTCTCTCTGTCTCCTCTTTTGCTATTCTTCTTTGTTTCTTCCAGATTGAGTTTTTTTCCCTCTAAGATATTAGCGCTTCCTGTAGTGTGATCATCTCTGATGATCTGATGGTGAAAGGTGTGATACTGTGTGAGGCATAGTGTGTTAGGTCTGTGTCTTTGATCAGGCCTCCACTCCCCTGGTGAGCTGAACAGCTGGCAATTTAGTCCCAAGCAGCTCCCACAATCCCTCTCACCTGATGCTCTAGTCCTTCCTATAAATCTCGATGCATTGTAAGGGGTGCACGTGGTGTGGGGTGCATGCACGTGTCCTTATTCAGCAAAGTGTCCTATTCGACAAGTGTCTCTGACAGTCATTTCAATGGCAGTATGTAGTGTATATCATCTCTCTCCTCTCTTCTTCTTCACACAGGTATTTAATCCATCCATCCGTTTGTGTGCTGTCTGATAAGTGTGAACAGAGTCAGATTCTCTAGCAACATTTTTCCATGGTATTTAATTGTTTGGTCCTGCATCTTTTTGTCTTTTTGTTTCTATTTTCAAATGTTGAAAGCCTTCTCTTTCATTGGTTTCTGGCCTCTGTGTTTATCTTACCTAGCATTGCCTGCTCTAGCCCAGTGCTAATTGGCTAATTACTCAGTATGACCAACTGGTGCTGGCCTCTAGTAGACATTTCATTTCATATATATTCAGCACTGGCTGCAAATAGCACGCGTGCGGGGTCACGCGTGCAATAGATTCGAAGTGCAATAATTACAAGTGCAGTTAGACATGGCAGTTGGACAGGGCAGGAGACAGGGAAGGTGCATAACATTTTCATACAAACATGCTTCTCGGTCACTAATACTGCATTATGCATTAGTCTTATCAATCGGCTTTTTATTTGTTTTCACTGCTGCTTTCTCACATCTCGCCCGCCCTTCAAAACATTCTGTGCACTCTCTCTATATCAGCCCTTCCCTTCTCCCCTCTCCCATGTAGAACTCTGAGGCTCTACTGACATTCCTCACCCACTGCAAACCATCCACTACCTCCATACAGCACTCAAAACGTTCAGACAAATCATTGCACCACCTGATCTTTCTCTTCTTTCTCCTTTTACTAGTCGCAGGCGACATCTCCCCCAACCCTGGGCCCCCCTCCACTAGCGTACACCACTCTCCTCCAGCTGCATATAGAAACCCTGCTAATCTTATTAACGTTCAGTGCATGCCCTCTCCTATTGATTTCCATTGCGCTCTCTGCAACGCACGGTCTGTGTGGAACAAACTAACTTACATCCATGATTTTTTCCTCTCTAATTCTCTTACCCTTCTGGCTAGCACAGAAACCTGGATTCAGCAGCTAGACACCACCGCTGCTGCTGCTCTCTCGTTTGGTGGGCTGAAATTTTCACATACCGCCAGACATGGCAACAGACAGGGTGGAGGGGTTGGTCTGCTCCTTTCCTCACAATGTGCTTTCCAGGTCATCCCCCCGGTTCCCTCACTTAGGTTTCCTTCCTTTGAAGTCCACACCATCACACTCTTTAAACCCTTCTCCCTGTGAGTGGCAGTCGGGGATCGCCCTCCAGGCTCCCCCCGCCACTTCTTGGATCACTTTGCCACCTGGCTTCCTCACTTTCTATCCTCTGACATCCCCACCCTCATCATGGGCGACTTTAACATCCCCATCGATGACCCCCTCTCCCAATCGGCCTCTCATCTACTTTCTCAAACTTCTTCATTCCGTCTCTCACAGTTTACTAATTCTCCTACCCATGAAGACGGGAACACTCTGGACCTGGTTTTTGCCAGGCTCTGCTTGCTGGATGACTTGACCAACTCCCCTCTCCCGCTCTCGGACCACAACCTTCTTTCCTTCTCTGTTAAGAATTGTCTCTTAGAGGAATACACGTACCATTAATACCCAGCAGCTTATGGACAATCTCCACACATCTTTAGCCCCCATCTCCTCCTTCTCCTGTCCACACTTGGCATTGTCACACTACAACAATACACTGAAGTGCGCCCTCGATGAAGCAGCTCCTTCTACTCGCAGAAAGATCCCACACAGACAACGGCAGCCCTGGCACACGATGCAAACACGTTTTCTCCAGCGTTGCTCAAGGTGTGCTGAGCGTCAGTGAAGAAAATCTCTTTTAGAAGAGGACTTCATCCACTATCAATTCATGCTCAAAACCTAGAACTCTGCCCTTCATCTGGCCAAACAATCCCATTTCACCACCCTCATCACTTCAATGTCCAACAACCCAAAACGACTTTTCCAAACCGTAAAACTCCCTCCTGAAACCTAAAGCACAGGCCCTCACCACCAACCTCAGCAGTGAGGATCTGGCCACTTATTTCTTGGAAAAAATCAACCACATCCATCAGGACATCTCAGCCCAATCTCCTCAGTGCCTGGATCCCCTTCCCTACCGCACTTCAAGCTCACTAGCCATCTTTGAGCCTGTCACACAAGAAGAGGTTACCCAGCTCCTCGCTTCTTCTCGGCCTACAACCTGCAACAGTGACCCCATTCCTTCACATCTCCTGCAGTCCCTCTCACCGGTGGTCACCACTCACCTGACTAAAAGATTGAACCTCTCTCTTTCTTCAGGTATCCTTTGACTTCAAAAGCCATCCCTGGACCAGAACTGCACTGCTAACTACAGACCGCTCTCTAATCTTCCTTTCATCTCGAAACTCCTGGAACGCTTGCTTCACTCCCGTCTAATCCGCTATCTCTCAGATAACTCTCTCCTCGACCCTTTACAATCTGCTTTCCGCTCCTCCCACTCTACTGAAACTGCCCTCACTAAAGTCTCGAATGATCTACTAACAGCCAAATCCAAAGGTCACTGCTCCCTGCTGATCTCCTGGATCTCTCTGCAGCATTCGACACTGTGGATCACCAGCTCCTCCTCACTATGCTCCGCTCTATTGGCCTCAAGGAAACCGTTCTCTCCTGGTTCTCCTCCTACCTCTCTGACCGCTCCTTCACTGTGTCTTTTGCCGGCTCTTCTTCCCCTCCTCATCCCCTTACTATCGGGGATCCTCAGGGCTCAGTCCTAGGCCCCCTCCTCTTCTCTCTATACACTACCCCTTATTGGACAAACTATCAGCAGATTTGGCTTCCAGTATCATCTCGATGCTGACGACACCCAACTATACTCTTCTTCCCCTGACATCACCCCTACCCTAATACAAAACACCAAGGATTGTTGATCTGCTGGGTCTAGCATCATGTCCCCGCTTAATTGGAAAGTGCTGTGGAATATGTTGGCGCTATAGAAATCAAAATTAGTATTCTTATTAGAACAGCTGTATGTAGTGTAGATCATCTCTTCTACCAGCAGTATGTAGTGTAGATCATCTCTTCTTACAGCAGTATGTAGTGTAGATCATCTCTTCTTACAGCTGTATGTAGTATATATCATCTCTTCTTACAGGTGTATGTAGTGTAGATCATCTTTTCTTACAGGTGTATGTAGTATATATCATCTCTTCTTACAGCAGTATGTAGTATATATCATCTCTTCTACCAGCAGTATGTAGTATATATCATCTCTTCTTACAGCTGTATGTAGTGTAGATCATCTCTTCTTACAGCTGTATGTAGTGTATATCATCTCTTCTTACAGCTGTATGTAGTGTATATCATCTCTTCTTACAGCAGTATGTAGTATATATCATCTCTTCTTACAGCTGTATGTAGTATATATCATCTCTTCTTACAGGTGTATGTAGTGTAGATCATCTCTTCTTACAGGTGTATGTAGTGTATATCATCTCTTTTACCAGCAGTATGTAGTGTATATCATCTCTTCTACCAGCAGTATGTAGTATATATCATCTCTTCTTACAGCTGTATGTAGTGTATATCATCTCTTCTTACAGCAGTATGTAGTATATATCATCTCTTCTTACAGCTGTATGTAGTATATATCATCTCTTCTTACAGGTGTATGTAGTGTAGATCATCTCTTCTTACAGGTGTATGTAGTGTATATCATCTCTTTTACCAGCAGTATGTAGTGTATATCATCTCTTCTTCCAGCAGTATGTAGTGTAGATCATCTCTTCTACCAGCAGTATGTAGTGTAGATCATCTCTTCTTACAGCTGTATGTAGTGTAGATCATCTCTTCTTACAGCTGTATGTAGTATAGATCATCTCTTCTTACAGCAGTATGTAGTATATATCATCTCTTCTTACAGGTGTATGTAGTATATATCATCTCTTCTTCCAGCAGTATGTAGTATATATCATCTCTTCTTACAGCAGTATGTAGTGTAGATCATCTCTTCTTACAGCTGTATGTAGTGTAGATCATCTCTTCTTACAGCTGTATGTAGTGTATATCATCTCTTTTACCAGCAGTATGTAGTATATATCATCTCTTCTTACAGCAGTATGTAGTGTATATCATCTCTTCTTACAGCAGTATGTAGTGTAGATCATCTCTTCTTACAGCAGTATGTAGTGTAGATCATCTCTTCTTACAGCAGTATGTAGTGTAGATCATCTCTTCTACCAGCAGTATGTAGTATATATCATCTCTTCTACCAGCTGTATGTAGTGTATATCATCTCTTTTACCAGCAGTATGTAGTATATATCATCTCTTCTTACAGCAGTATGTAGTGTATATCATCT